>NC_138148.1:33218971-33431471 GCF_964199315.1 Orbicella franksi | reverse complement strand
AATTATTTTTACTTGTCATTTTTAATTGGGTAGAAATTCACATTACATTGCTATGCATGAGCAAATAATGTCATCTGTTCTGATGACTTACTCTTGAAAGAGACAACTTAATCTTGAATAGTGAGAGTGCTAAAAAAAATCATTTGCTCTCTAATGACAAAATGATACTACCTCAAAATCTGATTAATGATTTTGATTGGTTAACTTGGAAACTATTTGTTTAATTGTGATGTGTTAAATGTGACCATTTTTAGCACAGACTGTCGTGGCAATCAAGTCTGGATGCACTCAGACTAGATTCAACTGTACATGCATGTGAAATTTTGAGAGAAGACATTTACATTTATATTTGAGTATTTAAACAACTGTCACATATTGTACGGTGTAAATAAGCTGTTTAATTTTTTTGTCTGGCTTTATGTGCTTACTTATTTATAGCATGTGTATGAAGAGATGTATTTATAGATGTTATTAAGGCATATGTGTAAGCTTATATTGGCCTGAACTTGTTTTGTACTGTACTATTTAAAGGAGGCCTGGCAACAAAGAAACGAGCTGTGGATTTTTACAAAAAAGGAATAAATGAGTTGGAGACTGGTCTTCAAATAAGTTGTGATGAAGAAGGTACTTGTGTATTATTTAATGCAGCTAAAAAGAATTTCGCTGAAGATAGAGTTGAGTCAATAAATATGCAGTGGAAGTTCACACTGTTGCATAAGGTAACTAGGGTTTCTGACATGACTTACTCATTTCTTACCTACACTAAACAGAGCCATGGTGGCCTTATGGTTAGCGTCCTGGACTTCACATTGAGTGATCCAGGTTCTGTTCCTGGCTGGGGTTATTCTTTTGTGTTCTTGGGCAAGACATTTTACTCTTGCTGTGCCTCTCTCCACCCACATGTATAAATAGGTATGGGCCAGTAATAATGCTGGGAAGGGGGGTAACCCTGCAGTGGACTAGCATCCCATTTGAGTGGACAGGAATATGTGTAGAAATACTCCTAGTTGTTTTTAAGTGCTACAGAAACAAGGATAAGCAGGGACTGTATGGGCCCCTGGCCCAAATGTAGACTTAATCCACTAAACAAATGTATCTCACTCAGTAAATTATAATTCTTGTAGTACCTCATGAGAGTTTCAAATATTGCTTATGGTTTGATGCTACAGTCAAGCACAAGAACGTACAGTATCTTAGTTTGTAACTGCAGTAGTACAATGTATCTAAAATTTCACATGTCATTTTTTACAGGTGAGGAATGGCAGAAAGCACGAAAACTTCAAGATAAAATGAAATCAAACCTGAAGAATACAAGAGAAAGATTAGATGACTTAGGTATGTGCAGCTCAATCCATTTTCTGTAGAATAATGAACGGGCCAAGCAGGGAGGCTGGAAGGCCAGGGTTCAGAGAGGGGGCCTGCAGCACTGGGGGTGGTAGTGGAGGTGGGATGGAGAGAGGAGCAATGCTCCATGTTACCCCATGCCTGATGTCCCACATACAAACTTGTGTCCAGAATGCAAGAACTGACAACTTGAAAACAGACGTTACCTAATGTGTTGTTCATTTTGTACAATTTCATGTCATGAGCCTTGACCTTTTTTCCTTCTCCTTTCAGTGGCCCTGTTGTTATCAGCATCTACCATTGATGATCAAGAAGTTGCTAAGCTTATGGAAGAAATGGCAGAAGAAGTCAAAGCTGAAGGAACAGCACGTCCAAAGAATAATGTTAGTAAACCATCTTCAACAAAAGATAATGCTGCAGTGCTTCGGAAAACAGCAAATCCCAAAGATGGTGCATCTAAACCGGCTTCTAAAGGTGTAAGTCGCACAGTCAAAAAGACAAATCCTTTGTCTAGTGTGCCAAGTGTTAGACCTACTGTATCAGGATGCAGTCCATTGACAAGCAGGAGAAACCCCACACAGGTGAGTGTTGTTTTTTGGTTGTGTGTGAGGTTCTGAATGCTTCAGTGCAGTCTACCCTAGTCAATCTCTGCTTACATCAAGTTTTTGGAAGAATCCATGCTGGCAAAGTGTTGGCTGTATATTGAGCTGCATTGTATGAATGTATATGTACACTAGAGTACAGCTGCATTTGTTCATTGGTATGTTTTAGAAGCAATCAGCAGTCAGCTTCTGTAAATATTGTTATTATTATTATTATTATTATTATTATTGTTGTTGTAATTATTATTATTATTATTATTATTGTTATAATTGAAACGCACCGCCAATATAATTTATTCTTTTAGGCCAAACCTCCAGGAAGGCCTGGTGTCACAGCTGGTGCAGAGGATGGCAGATTGAAGCAAATAAATGACTACAAGAAAAAAATTTCACACATCAAAAACATTGATTCCAAGTTAGCCAATCACATCTTGGATGAAATAATAGAAAGGTACATGTATTTAGCAATGTGTGTAGATACAAGCATTGTTATGTAAATAATGTGATGGGTCACCAAAGTTCTTGATTCACCTTGGCCTAGTGTTTTGGTTTGGACCTCTAGTGGGACACAGTTCAGAAATTACATGTAGATTGTACCTTGTACATGTACATTGTAGCTTGTAATGTGAGGACGTTAGCGTTTCTGGATTAATTAAAGAGACTAGAGGTCATAAAAAAATATGGATTGTGTTTTTGAAATTTGTTTTGCATGTGAACCACTACTCTTAGTTCTTTATGAGTACCAGTTGGTTTAGTGCCAGTGCGGAGTTATTTGATCAATTCAATACATTGTTCCATGGCATTCTCGAGCAGCTGAGAATGCCCACTTAAAATGGTCACAGGTGTACTCTGTGGTGATGACTCTGAGAGATTGATTGGCTGAATTTCAGTAGCAAGAGCTGCCTGTTATGGACTTTTTTGGTCATTTGTCAGTAACTAGTTTTAGTACTGATTTTGGGTCACCTTCATGAAGTGTACTGTAATATGTATCATATCGTTAGTTGGCATATCTTTACACTTCTAATGGATTAACAGTGAGAATAAAATTACTGCATCAAAAGTAAATAAAATTATATTTTATTGGATGTTTGTCATAGACCATCTTTTAGACAGACTTTACATTTTATATTTTTTTTATTTCAGTGGGTCCCCTGTGCACTTTGATGACATAGGTAAATTCCTCCATGATGTTGATTTCCAGCTTATATAATTAGACCAGTCATCTCTAAGTACTCTCTCTCTGTCTCTCTGCCTGTCTGTTTTTCTGTCTGTCTGTCTGTTTACAGGTCTGTCTGTCTGAAAATATACACTCAGAAACACTACACAGGAAAATGCCTTATTATTACTAAGATTTTTTAAATTAATTTTACAGCTGGTGCAGAGAATGCTAAGAAACTACTTCAAGAGATTGTAATCCTTCCATATCTTAGACCTGAGGTACTCTAGCCTTCATTTCATATGTTATATAATGGTTTTATACAAAGCTATAATTGACATCACCTAATAATTTATTTTCTCGTGTTTTTTCTTTTCCTAAATTAAAATGATGTTGCATACATGACTGAGTGTATATATCTTTTTATATTTCTGAACAGCTTTTTACTGGTTTAAGAGCTCCAGCTCGTGGTCTTCTGTTGTTTGGTCCCCCAGGAAATGGAAAAACAATGTTGGTTAGCTGACTGTTATTTTTTCTCATAAACAGTTTTAATTCTTTTGACCATTTACATGCAATTTAAGTGGTTTGAAGCAAACTTTGTACTTTGTCCAGTGATCGTGTAGCCAAACTTGATCTTTGTACATACTTTATTTAGGATGAAAAAAAAAAAAAGAAAAAAAAAACATTTACAAGAAGTGGATATTATATTTACCAGTGAATAACACATAAGTCAGAATGATTATATTACAGTAGGCATCTTGAAAGAGAGGCATCTATCGTACAATTTTTCTCTTAGAATGTACAAATACACAAACTCTATTTCTGTCACTGAAACATCATTCTGTTAGCTCATGCTAACATAATATTAATTGTAAGTTGTTAATCTGGGTGCTAAATGAACTCAAGATTGATTCTTGAATTTCTTTTCATTTTTTAGGCAAAAGCTGTTGCAAGTGAATCAAAAGCGACATTTTTCAATATAAGTGCTTCCTCACTCACTTCTAAATGGGTAAGAGTACAGTAATATTACGTGTGGGCTTGTTATGTATAGTGTAGCTCAGTTAATATAAGACTGCTCGATCCAGAGACGAGAGCACTAACCATGAGGCCACCTCACCTCCCAAGTAATAAGTCCAATGTAAATGAAAGAATTTTCTGAGCTACAAGCCGTTTAATTTTCGGAGAATTTTATCAGGAATATACTTACATGTATTTTGGCATACAAGTACTTGTACTTTCAAGTGAAAGTACCGAAGGAGTTTGATTTGGTCTTAGACTTTATGTCTGCGCTTACAGGACACGTAAAAGCGTGACAAGGACAATAGTCACGCCACTTCACGTTGTCTTATGTGGTCCTGTGTGCCGTTTGTCTTTGTTCTTGTCAAGTATGTTGTGCATTATGAGAGCACAAACGCACGGCTAAATGAAATTTGTTTTCTCTGACAGGTTGGTGAGGGTGAAAAACTTGTTCGAGCTCTATTCGCTGTCGCTAGAGAGCTTCAACCAAGTATAATTTTTATTGGTAAGCAAAGCAAATCCCCCTTGTGGGGAATACTTCCTTATATGGGCTATATAAGTATCTGCAATCCCAAAGGGTATGGTTTTCTAGCCGTTTTGGTTAGAAGTACATGTAGGGTATCGATTTTGGTCAGTTTGGTCTTAAATAGGGTATCAAAGTTTTGGTCAGGTCATAAATAGGGTAGGGAAAATCGCAGATTTTGGTCTTAAGTTTGGGTAAGGGTTTTGGGAAGTTTGCCTCACACCCCCATCCGATTTTTCACGAATTCCCCCCCCCCCCCCCACCCCACGCCGGAGGCAAACACTTGATGTTTAGCTAATCGTTTTTCACGTGGGTGTTTTGTAATGTGTGTTGGACTTGCTCTTTTCAGATGAAGTGGATTCTTTACTCTGTGAGAGAAAAGAGGGCGAACAAGAGCACAGTCGAAGAATGAAAACAGAATTTCTAGTGTCTTTTGACGGAGTGAGTACTCTTATTGCTGGTAATAAAGCCTATGGAGAAATGAAGTCCTGCTCAGTTAAAGCGAAAAGCAAACTAAGCATTACCTCGAATGGCTTCTGAGTAGAATTTCTGATCAGAATGTTGACAAGGGTCTTTTTTTTGGACTTTTTTCAGGTTATTGCTGACCCCAATGAGAGAATATTAGTGATGGGAGCCACTAACAGGCCACAAGAACTTGATGATGCAGCTCTTAGGTAGGTCTGTGGGACAGCCTGTTGGTAGATGTGTGGTTCTATGCCCTTGTTTGCTTGTAACACAAACTTGCGGCATTTTGTTTGGTTTCGCGTACAGTTCCTCGGTACCTGTCTGTTAACTCCTGTATAAAGACACGCATTGTGAGAGAGTAAAGTGTCTTGCCCAACAACTCAACAATGATCTTAACCAGGGCTTGTTGAAATTTGGAGGATAGCTTGATCCGGAGTCCAGCATCTCTCATAGATGCTAGGCGTTCAGCTGAAAAATCTGTGATAAATCAACCACTGCAGTCTTGATGTACTTTCACTTACCTGTCTAGTTTTTTTCTTGATTTGCAGGCGGATGGTAAAAAGAGTATATGTACCGCTACCGGACAAAGAGGTTAGAACTTGCTGTTCTTGATTTACATGTAGGAAGCTGTGTATATTAAAAGCCATTTATGAAGTCTTCACAATAAAAGTAGCAAAAACCAAGATACATTTTTATACGGTCTATGGTATAGACGCTTTATGAATGCGAAATTACATAGGCCATTCCGAAATTCCGCAGGTAACTGGAGCGAGTTTCAAAATTGTTGCTATGAATATTTGTCGAGTGGGATCTGTTATCACTTTGATGCCAAAATGACGCGCAAGATAAGTTTCCAGTTTTGATTTCTTGCTTTTTCTTTGCCTTCAGACAAGGAAAGTCCTTTTGTACAAGCTTCTAGTAAAAAATCACAATCCACTATCTGAGAGTGAAATGGAGACGTTAGCCAGGTATGTTGATTTAGAGGACGAGTAGTCCATCTTTCGCTTAGTCCTTCGAGCGTGACCGTAAATAAGCCGCCAGAAAAAAAATGGCCGCGCGAAATTTCGCGCGGCAATTTTGTTTTCGTGGTTTCCTCTCGCGTCGCGCACGATGGATAAAGCGAAAGAGGGACTACTCGTAGTCTAATTTTAATAAAGCACACCCACCAAGAAGTCCGAATCATATCGGTTAGTTGTTTTTAAGAAAATGCAACTCGCAAGTGATGCGAAGAGGACGGAGTGTAAGAGAGTTGTTTCCCCCAAATAGGTCTTATTAAGGAGGGGGGGGGGGGGTACGTTGGGACTCAAACCTATGGGGGGTTAACTCTTTTACCTTTCGTTTCTCTTCATGGTAATTATTACTGCCTGCAAGAGGTACGGAAAAGTTCTATTGTACATACTGCATAATGTACAGTATATGCATGTATGAACGATGTTCTAATGCATTTTTATGCTTTTACTTATAACAGGCAAACTGAGGGTTACTCTGGTAGTGACCTGACAGCCCTCGCTCGTGATGCAGCGTTGGGACCTATTAGGGGTAGGTCATGAGTTTTGTTATTATGGGTTCATAACTGAAAATTAAAAGTCTAACTAATCAGCGTGTTATTCTCTGTTTTCAGAACTTCGACCCGACCAAATCCAGTCCGTGGACGCAGCTAAGGTGAAGTATTCGATATTTAAGACCTTTGTTTGGTACTTGAATGCTAACGTTTAAACTGGGGCGCTTTCTATTCGACCAAAAATTCCGGATTAATGTTTGAAACGGGGGCAAATGGTGCGGACAATGGTTGGGAAAGTTAACTGAATTTCCGAGGCGAACCATTCAACGGAATATTCTGGAAATTTCGGGAGCAAACTCAAATGGCACAGAAACTCTCGGTGAGAAATTTTCGAAAATGTGGTTTTACCTCCTGAGGTTGTGCTCTTTTCCGAAAAATGTTGTTCCATTCGGCACTGTAAAATTTTGGAAAAGCAAACGGGCATTCTTGGTCGAATAGAAAGCGTCTTTGAGCTTAGAGGAATTCTGAATACTCAGCCAAATTGACATCTTACTTAGTGGTTTTGCATTCGTGTAGCTAATACATATATGTTCAAGAAATTCTTGCTCTTTTCAACCAATTAGGAAACAAACCAAAACCAGTTGTGTCTTAGCTTGGCCTGTTTCATCGATACGGGCTAATTAGAGGAGTAGAGATGGCGCAGTGGTGAGAGCGCTCGCCGCCAGTGTGGCCTGGGTTTGATTCCTGCCCGGTGCCCTATCTGTTGTTGATTCTCGCCTTGCTCCAAGTGTTTTTCTCCGGGTTCTCTAGTTTTCCTCCCTCCACAAAAACCAACATCATTCTCCAAATTCCAGTTCGGCCAGGATAGAAGACCCGCATAAAAACCAGCTAAGGCTGATTGTAGTTTTGATATTAAAAAGAGAATGCTATGTTGAGAGGTCTTGCGAGAAGAAACTTTTTGAACAATTTTCTTTTCATTTCAGGTTCGTGATATTCAATATAGCGACTTCAGAAACTCATTGAGAGTAATTCGACCCAGTCTTTCGCCTCATTCATTGAAATTCTTCGAGGAGTGGAACAGTTCTTATGGTAGCAGTGCTTAGGGACTGACAGAAGTGGACTTCTGAGCACCGGCTTAAATGGAACAAAGAATGAGTGATTAACACCCTGTTTACACCAACAGAACACGTTTAGTTAAACCCTGAAGATTAACGAACTTTAAAGCTACTTGAAAATTTCGATAATAAGCCAGCTTTTATCTACAGAGCGTCTTTAAACCAAGGTTAACTAAACTGCTTTTAATGTGAATGGGGCTTAATATTAAAGGAACTCTGCCACGGCATTTTGGCCACGTACGAGTACAAAATTACCTTTAAATTGAAAGAAACCTGAAAATAATCGTTTACCGAGAAAGAAAAACACCAAAGAGATAATAATAAACCATAAAGAAACAAGGATGGTTAAGGATGGAGAAGATTAACACGGATTACAAACGGTGAACTTGAAAAATTCAACATGTGCAAACCGTGACGTAGCTCCTTTAAAGAAAAGCTAACCAAAAAAGAAGACCGCTGGATAGGACTGATCGTATCTGTGTTGGTGAATCCTCGTTAATTTATTATCGCCTGTAGAAAAGCGTTTGACGCAAATACAAAGAATGGTTGGATCGGCTCAATAAAAAATAAAACAAGGAGTGAGATGTTGGTTCTTTATAATTTACTCAACAATTCTCTTCTCGTGTTGAAAAATGTTTCACTCGTTCGCTGCGCTCGCTCGTAAAATATTCTTCAACACTCGAAGAGAAATTTCGTTTCTCTCTCTCTCTATATATTTTTGTTTGGTATGCTTCTTCGGTGGTCCATGTTCTAATTGTTTTCCGTCTCGTACATGATTTAAACTCTTACAATTAAAGCACAATCAGCAGCCAGATTGACAAAATCAATTCTTGTTCGTAGAAATATTCTCAAAGTCTTTCTAAAAGTCTTTCATCCAGCCCTTAGTACTTGAGCCAAGTCGGTCACTGGTTTAAAGAGAGTAAAGTTTTGCGTGACGAAAACTTATCTTTTGTACTCCAGCTGAGGAGGGTAGATGGAATATCGAACAAGGAAGTCGGTTCGGGTAGAAATTTTTTCATAATAAGGAAGCTTGTTTCGACAGCAAGTTTTCCATCAAAATCGATTAAGAAAACAGGCTCAAAATTATGTTGCTCTTACTTCTTATTTGTTTCAAAGCACATAGCTCATCGTGACTTGACGTATTTAAAAATATCTGCGGTCTTGAACTTTGTTGGTATATCATTGTCTGGGTTCGGCCGACCGTACTTGACATCACGTGGAACCTGTTTGACCAATGAGGGAGACAACGTAACGCTTGTCTGGTGGAGAAGTTGTTAACAAAGGAAAAGGTTTGCAGGCAAAGGTAAGGATAGATTAAAGAATTTATTTTGTTGATCATAAATTAACTAAAGCAGAAGACGGCAGAAATGGTTACTTTTCAATACTAGCACACATGGTTTATATTACTTATAAATAACTTGATGCGATGTCATTTTATAGTTTTGAAGTCTTGTTTGCTCGATCAAATCGAATCGAAAGTTGTTCAGTAATTCACTGGGGCTCTTCTCGAGTACTCAGGTCCTGTCGATTCGTTCACTTAAGACTGGCCCAAACAGATTCACTTAGCTGCAGTGTTGTTTTACGGGCAATGGTTTAGTTACGACCTAAATTCTGCACTTTGCAGTTTCATTTGTTAAAGTGTATTCGTTTTACAATTGACTATAGAATTGACTATAGAATAGAACAGAAATACAATTCGGTGAGTAGACCGTGCAGGGATCCTGCGGTACAGCAGCAGATTTTCTAGAAGAAAACATCGCGTGACGAGCCATATGTGAGAACGCCCATCTTGCCCGCTTGTCACGAACACAAAGGAAACTCAAAATGTATAATGAATTGATAGTTTTGGTGAATGAATTTAAGCTTTATTAAAACGACGCCGTATGGAAAAATGCAAAGGTTTCCTTTCCGTACCTGAAAGGAAAACCGGATGGTAAATCAGGGCTTCGCAACAAAATGTGGCATGTTGCAACATTTCGTATTGGAAAAACTATACTGTTGATCCCAGATGTCTGTTGAAATGGCTTTTAATGGCTTTTGTTGCACGCACCATTTCTTTCATTCACGGATTCCAAAAAAAGTGAATGACGACGAATTTCATGATCGGTCTGATCTTATAATGAGTGACTATCAGTGAATCTTCCCTGTCGTCGAAGAAGGTGCTTCCTAGTTTGTTTGCAAGTGTATTTCGTTTGGCACCTCCTAGCAAGATACAATTCAAGAGTTCAACAGATGCAAAATACATCGCATTTTAACCTTTAACATCGAACTTATGGAGTGTGATTGCCATCAAAAATAACAATTAAATTGTGATGTTGAATTTTGCAGGTATGCTGATTAAACTATCTAATGCTGATATTTAAATGGGGAGTTGTGGGATTTGAAAATTCTGAGTTTTGACAATCAATTTATTTGAGAGATTTACATGCAATGTGAGAGTTCATACATTTTGTATTCAGTTTTGTCATACAATATTCTATTTTGACTTTCAGATCTGATATTCAAATATTTAGTTGTGACACTGAAATGTGCAATTCTGAAATGCAACTGAATATCCAATGGTTCTATGCGAACATTCAATACTGATCTGATATTCAGTCACTGAATTCGGAAATTCGGCATGGCACTCAATGAACCGAGTAGGACTGGGCTTCACTGATCAGTAAACGATATTTATGATAATTAGTATGCCCGCCAAAACGTAATTTATAAAAATTTATGCACAGTCGGAAAAAGAAAAAACATGACTAGCAGAACAGAATAGAAGAATTTTCAATGCCAAAATTGAATATTCAGATCCCACAACTCCATATTTAATTGTATTAGCATTAGATATTTTAATGGCATGACATTACAATTCAATTTCGATTTTGGCCGTAATCACACTCTACTGACGATCTTGCTACTTTTCAGAATCTTGCCCTAGAACAGCCCTGTGCTGCAAACTGTAGCCAAGATATATGTGTCATCACGTGATTACTTTCACCACGTGACCAAAGGTGCGTTGAAAGGGCTGAAAAAAGACGTCTGAGATCAATAGTATCATTCAATTTTCTCTTTTCTAGACTCGATCATGTCTTCTGAACTAGACCTCTCTCGCCTGTTCCAAACGATTGACGAACATCCGGACCCGATCAGCGCTGAGGTGAAAGGTAACCTCCCCTCCTGGCTGACTGGGACCTTGATTAGAAATGGGCCTGGTAGATTTGAGTGCGGCGACACTTCCTTCAACCACTGGTTCGATGGCCAGGGACTTTTACACCGCTTTCACATTCAGAACGGCCACGTAACCTACAGCAACAAGTTCATACGAGGCGAAAGTTATGCTGACTCTTTGAAAGATGGAGAATCCATCCATCTGGAATTTGGTACATTTATTCCACCAGATCCGTGCCAGAATATCTTCCGCCGTTTCTTTTCGCGGTTTTGGGCAGATGAAGTTCCTTTTGACAACACCCTTATTAACGTCTTTCCAATGAAGGATAAAATCTATGCAACGACCGAGAGCAATTTCCTATTTGAGATCAACCCTGAAACCTTGGACACCTTAAAGAGAATCGATATCACAAAGGAGTATCCAGGTAAAGAAATAAACATGACACTGATTCTATATGTGACTCTTTTTTCAGCAAAGGAAAGGGTCATTTGGACTTAGCCTGTTCCAGGCTTTCGGATCGAAAAGGCGGGCGGGTGACGAGCGGGGGTCTGGGAGGCGCCCTCTCTCTTTTTGTCGTCCCCCGCCCGCTTTTTTGATCGCCCTCAGTGACCGGAGCAGGCTAACTTGGACTGAACTGAATAAACCAACTGACCAAAATTTAGTCTCAGTAGAGTAATGATAATGTTAAAGTTTGTAACAGCTTTCTCAAGGCTAAAAGATTTTTTCAGCCTGGTGTCTTTCCAAGAGACACCTAGTGATTCTATTGTAGGAATGTTGCCTTAACAGACTTAAGATTCAGCCCATTATTCTTCATTTTCCACCGCCATAGGCGACACCACAATCAATTCCGCTACCGCCCACCCGCACCAGACCCCAGACGGTTCAGTGATCAACATATCTATCACGCATGGCCGGATCTCTACTTACAACATCATACAAATACCACCATCCTCGGGCTAACCTGACGAAAGACCTCTGGACGGGGGTAAAGTGCTTTGTTCTATCCGTCCCACCGGTGGGACTGGGTATATGCACAGCTTCTGCCTCACAGAGAACTATGTTGTGGTTACAGAAGCTCCCCTCATCATGAACGTGTGGCGAATCTTAACTCACAGGTTCTTTGGGTCGTGTGTTTGTGATTGGTTCTACTGGGATGAAAGCCAACCAGCCAAATTTCATGTTGTCGACAGAAAACAAGGGACGCATCTTGGTATCTTCACAGCGGAGCCGTTCCTGGCGTTTCACCACGTAAACGCGTTCGAAAAAGACGGCAAGATTCATCTAGTCGCTTGTTGCTACCACGACAGCTCAATTATGAGTCAGTTCTACCTGCATAATTTGCGATCTCCCAGGGGGCCTGGCGAGCAGAAGTTTGACGTTCCGGATGTGCGCCGATACGAGCTCCCTCTTGAAGACCTTGGAGACGTGGGTCCGGGTACACCACTTCCCAAGGGAGCAGACGGGCTGGATTACACTTTGCTGTATTCAGGAATGGATTTGCCAAGGTTCAATTACAGTGAGAAGAATGGCAAGCCGTACAAGTTTGTTTATGGCGTGGGGGGTGAAGACGAAGCTCTCTTCAGTCTACTGGTCAAGTTAAATGTGGAAACGAAAGAGTTTGTGACATGGAAGGAGCCCCGGGGATTTGTCTCGGAGCCTGTGTTTGTCAAAGTGCCTGATGGGAAGGAGGAAGATGACGGGGTGGTGCTGTCATGCGTGATCAACATCTCTGACCAGACCTCCTCTCTGTTGGTATTGGACGCGAAAGAATTCAAGGAGCTGGGCCGAGCCGTGGTGAAAATGATTACTCCAATGGCCTTTCATGGCTTGTTCCAGGACTAGTTTAAACAGGTTGCGGACCTGTAGAAACTGAAATAAACTTTTCCACTTAATTTTCTAAAACAAACTTGCAATTTTTCCCAAGCTCTGTGATTCTACTTCTACTCTAACAATTGTTTTTAATCATAAACAGACACAGATGAATCGTATATATTCAAAACTTATACTTGTCCTTACGACAGAGAGAGGAGATTTCTGATATAGAAATTTAAAAAAAAGGTAGTGATATTTGCCCAGTATCTTGGTTTGGAACTGACAAATCTAGCAGTTATGCTAGTTAACTGTTTACAAAATAATTCAATGGTTGGTCAATAATGGTTGGTCAATAGTGCAGTCGTCGGGCCTACACTGTTTTTCTTAATGAGAATATTGTTTTTCCGGCCCAGGCTGAATATTCATATTTTTCTGCCGATTTTAGGATGAAAACATTCTTGTGAATATTCTTAGATTGTATTGTATTTACAAATTCTCAACACACAAAATTTTTATACTTTTCAAAATCCCAGCCGCGGTTTTCTTCTTAAAATATTCTTAAAATTTCGCAAATTTAAGCCTCGACATTCTTATAAAATGTATCTTTTAGAAATAAAAAAGAGTGTATTTATTCCTCGCGGCGCCAGTGTTTTGGCTTTGTCAATAAGCTGCGCTTCGCGCGCTTTTCTTATATGACGTCACCAGGTCATACCCACTGTGAATGAGTACCGAGGGGATGAGATGTATGCTGTTGACAGACTGAAAATAGGATATCATAAACTACTTAAGGATTGAAACTAGTAGATATGATCAAATTCTAATGGTTAACGGACTCTGCCCTATTTGCAAATCTAATCAAATTGAAGTCGAATCTCACCTTCTTATTTAACAAATAAAGAAGCCTAAGCCGTGTATTACCCTGTAATAAAACACGACGGGCAATTGAGACACGAGGGAAATGTAGAAAACACGAGCCGCAGGCGAGTGTTTTCTTCATTTCTCGAGTGTTCTGCATTTCCCTCGTGTTCTCAAATGCCCGTCGTGTTTTATCACAATGTCGTAAACGGATTAGGCTGCTTTATTTGTTAAATAAACACCCTATTGTAGGAGATGATTCTTTTTAGATCTTTTTAGAAAAATACAACATATCGTTCCGATTTTTAAACAATTATCTTCATCACAAGCCATCGGCGAATTTATGACTTCTACAAATCATTGTATTAATATTGAATATGCAAAATTCATTGCATCTTGCTTTGATCTACGCAATATTCTTCTTTCAAATCAAGCCTATGTAACTTGCTTGCTGTATCATAATCTTATTATTTTTTAATAATAATCATTACTGTTTTAGTTTTAGTTTACAAAAGCTCTGGCATCATTGTATGTATTAATGGTCATGCAAACTAGTAAAGCTCAGGTTGTTGTTACACGCCCGAATCTTTGTAACATAAGCATTATCAGATTTTAGATCCTTTAAATTTTATTACGAGCAGCTAGGAAGAAGCAATCTAGTTTATAACTTCAGACTGTCAACCTTTTTAGTCTTGTTTTCAGAGGCTCTACGTACTAGCATAATTACATGAAAACCAACCCGCACTACAAGGCCATTCCCGCGGAACCCTGTTAGGCCTCGGTTTCAAAACGAGTCCACGTTTTGAAATGAGTTAGTGAATTGCATAAAAATGAACCCTTACGAGGAACACATCTTCATACGAATGGTTTCACACGAGGACTCGTTTTAACGCAGGCAAAATTTAAACGGCAATCCTCAGTGCTCATTGTCAACAGACAACAATTACAAGAGACGAACTTTGCACTGAGGAGCAATAGGTTACTCATTATCAGCTGCTTTGAAATCTCCAGCTCGCTGTAGTTATTTTGAGTTTTCATGTTACCAAACTGATTGGTGACTAAGATATAGAGAAGTGAATCTCATGGTAAAAATTGAGCTGGGTGAGGTGAGGTTGGGCAATTTACCATAACTGGATTCCCCGAGAAAAATAGTGGAAAAGTGTTTTTCGAGCAACCCCTCCACGTCTACTAAACGGATACTTGAAATAAAGGATTTGCTCGAAGAAATTTACCCTTCAGTTCCCTTCTCGGAATTCGAAAATGTGCCACCGAAGAAAGTGTGCATGCTGAGGTCGAAGGTAAAGTTATTTTCCAATAATTATAGTATATATTCGCGAGTCTCTGCAGTGGCTTCATAGCAGGAAACTACTCAGTTAAAAGAACGCGGAAGGCGGCCTGTTTCAGCTTAAGCGGAAGTCGGGTCAAAATTCGAAAAAGACAGCGTAGATTTAGGGAAAAATGTTCAGTTAATGAAATGAACAGGCTCTCCCGTTACTATTTTTCATACTATAACTTAAAGTTAAGTCATGAGATTCTTTAGAGAGGCCCTTCCGTCGCTAATTGTACTTTTATTTTCGTGCCCTTTGTCTCTGGCTTCAAAGAGCAGGGATTGCGTGACGAGTGACTGATCAACACCGGAGCGTGTGTGTCATCAAGGAAGCACGTGCTTGGCAGAACCCTGAAATAGCTCAATGTTCAAAACTGTTGTTAAGTGTGGTTTATTACATGACACCCACGGACTTGATTTATCATGCAGGCAAAGTGACTTTTGTGCTCCCATCCAATCGGAGTATTTTTTATCAAGGTAAATAACTCACTTCTCTTTGGCGAGGAGGTAAATTTTATTGTTTTGGAACATTACGTCATGTGAAAAAGCTGTCAACTGATAAAAGAGGCGAGAGAGCAACTCAGCGTCAGTTTTAAAGGCAAACGGGGAAGTATTCCATAAACGGGGAAGTATTCCATAAACAAGCGTGCGGGTTCGTTGGAAGACATTTTCAAGCAAAGGTACCTGCACATTTGGTCTTCATAATGCTGTCTCGTTGATATTGTTGTTGATATATTGAAGGCATTTAAAAGCTGTTCAGGAAGAGCTGTATTTAGATACTAGAATCCAAACAAATTATCGGGGAGACCGATAAATTTTGTCTGAAAAATTAGAGATAATCATTGCAAAGGAATATGGTCCGCTTAATTTCCTAAAACGTTTATTGTTTGAACATGAACAGCGTTGTCACAGAAGGTGTTGCTGCGCTTATAATATTCGTTTGTAAATCGTCGCTACAGTAAATGCGGCCGACGTTTTTCCGACAAATTATAAATATCAGCTAGTAGCGACGGCCAGGCATGAATTCAAAGATTAGAGGAGTGCGTTCACGCACGTACTTTGCATGTTTAGTCTACTTTGATGGCGTTCGAATGGCTCGATGGAAAACTATTTCCACTGTAGTGTGAATTTTTGTGAGCCCGGCAACCTGGTATAAACTTGCACTGGACAAAATAGTTTCCAGAAAAGGCATCTTAACTGTTTGCGACTTAGAATTCAATTTCAGATCGCCAACACTTGTAACAAATATGTTTCTTCCGACAATAACGTTTTGACTAGCGACCCTGCAAGACAGCGCATCGCCAAATGTTTTGTATTTGTTTACATTGCTCGAATTTACATCTTGTTCAGTTTCACAAACGAAAAAGGTGAATTGTCCATTCTCACCACAAAACAAGGCCTTTTGGTGAGTTACACAACACGGAAAAAAAAAATTATGGGCACAACGAATTTGCTGAGCTACGAATCGGAAAATTTATTTTCTAACTACAGATCCGAGGGTCATTATGGCCATTCGTCGAATTTGCTTTCTTACCACAATTCATGGCCATTTGGCGTCGCCGAGCTACAAAATATTTTTTCCTGATGACACAGGCTTTAGTTACTTGTTGTCGCAGGCTAGCGGGTCAAAATACATGCAGCTATCCAGAAATCGTACACGCTTTCTTCGAATCTTTGCGAGGAACACGTGACTGGGTGCATTGCGTTACACCTCGTGAACGTTAAAGCCAATTTATTTTTCCACTGTACGCAGACATGCATGGGCGCACGTGTCCGGTCCAAGGGATTTTCCAGCCGCTTTTCGTGTTAAATCACAGGCGGCCCAAACAATGCGATTAATTAAACTGCCATGGCCAGACAGTAAAACTCGCCTAAATGGCTCGAAACCACCTCCAGGAACCCAGAGACATCAAAATAGCGCCATGGAAACATAAAGTAAGCCATTTTATTCAAATTATTTTCTACACGTAGCATTTAGAGTAATTTTCGAAGCATTCTCATACATTAATTGTCTTATAAACGGCTAAAATTGTAACGCAATCGCCATCAGCACAATGTCACGTATTAATCGTATTAGTCGTCTGGGCCGCCTGTGGTTAAATTATAACCTTTAGAAGGTTTTCTCCATAATTGTCCTGAATGATTGCAGTTTCCTTGCCTGTTTAGTACGTGACCAAATATTTTGATTGCACAAATTACCAGCTCTGGTAGCCAGCCCTATCTTCCCCGCTCGGGTAGCCGATAATCACAGCGTAGGATTTGGTTCATCTCGAAGGGGGGGGGGGGGGGGGGAAGGGGTTACTCCCTTAAATGGTTTTTCAGCCGTTTTTGTCATAAATAGGGTATCGATTTTGGCCATTTTGGTCTTAAATAGGGTATGGTTTTAGCACTCTAGTCTTAAATTGGGTATGTTGAAGCTACTTTTTCATTACTACCGATAAGACCATAAGCAAAAGCCCTTTAAAACTTATGTTTGGGAAAACTCTGTCAGCCACAATTGTCATAAAAAGGGTATCGAATTTTTGATCAGGTCATAAATAGGGTAGGGAAAATCGCAGATTTTGGTCATAAATAGAGTAAGGGTTTTGGGAAGCCGGCCGCACATCCCCACCAAATTTTTCTGGGAGTACCTCCCCCCCGGGTTCATCTTGCCCGCTTACGGAGTTAGTTATTATGCATCGCTCAGCTTACTTAGTTTCAGTCAGTATTTCGATGTTGAAATTGGAATATTGCCATTTTGTCCTCATCGTTGATGTCGACAAATCACCAGCGTCACTGTCTTATTCTTAATTATTTTCATGTGACTGGCAGTGACTGATTACCTGGTAGCGACGTAATGACGTAACGCAAAGTAATCGACACGGCATAACAAAAATATAATGACAGTGTTTAAGAAAAAAAAAAACAACAACATATAGTTGCCTTTTGCATTTTCGTTGGCGTAATCGAAGTTGTTGTTATCAGTGCCAGGTAGGCTTCACTACGTATACCAGCGATCCGACGATGAAGAACAAAGCACTTACTACATAGTATTCTTTTTCATTTTCCATACATAGAGTCGATCATGACCGCTGAGCAAGACCATACTCGCCTGTTCCAAACGGCTGACGAACACTCTGAGCCAATCAGCGCTGAGGTGAAAGGTAACCTCCCCTCCTGGCTGACTGGGACCTTGGTTAGAAATGGGCCTGGTAGATTTGAGTGCGGCGACACTTCCTTCAACCACTGGTTCGATGGCCAGGGACTTTTACACCGCTTTCACATTCAGAACGGCCACGTAACCTACAGCAACAAGTTCATACGAAGCGAAAGTTATGCTGACTCTTTGAAACATGGAGAATCCATCCATCTGGAATTTGGTTCATTTATTCCACCAGATCCGTGCCAGAATATCTTCCGCCGTTTCTTTTCGCGGTTTTGGGCAGATGAACTTCCCATGGACAACACCCTTGTTAACGTCTTTCCAATGAAAGATAAAATTTATGCAACCACCGAGCGTAATTTCATATTTGAGATCAATCCCGAGACCTTGGATACTCTGAAGAGAGTCAATTTCACCGAGGAATTTCCAGGTAAAGAAGGTCTTGGTATCAGCAAATGTTTCAACTTAATTTCAAGCAGTTTTTGTTTTATTTTTTCTTTATAATTATGTTTGAGATATTTTTCATCCTCTTTCATCATCTTCGCTCAAATTCACTTTTCTTATTTTTCACAAGGTAACACTACAATTGATTCTGCAACCGCTCACCCGCACCAAACCCCAGACGGTTCAGTGATCAACATATCTATCACGTATGGCCGGGTCTCTACCTACAACGTCATACAAATACCACCATCCTCGGGTAAACCTGACGAAAGACCTCTGGACGGGGGAAATGTACTTTGTTCTTTTCCTCCCACCGGAGGGGTGGGGTATATGCACAGCTTCTGCCTCACAGAGAACTATGTCGTGGTTACAGAAACTCCCCTTGTGATGAATGTGTGGCGTGTTCTCACGAGAAGGATCTCAGAGACGGGTTTTCTTGATTGGCTCTACTGGGATGAAAGCCAGCTCGCCAAATTTCATGTTGTTGACAGAAAACAAGGAACTCGCCTTGGCACCTTCTCTGCAGATCCGTTTTTCACGTTTCACCACATCAACGCGTTCGAAGAAGACGGCAAAATTTATCTGGACGCCTGTTGCTACCACAACAGCTCAATTGTGAATCAGCTTTACCTGCATAATTTGCGATCCCCTATGGTTCCAGGCGAGCAGAAGCTTGACGATGCGGATGTGCGGCGATACGAACTTCCTCTTGAAGAGCTTGGAGATGCGGGGACGGCGAAAACTCTGACAAAAGGAGCTGACGGGCTGGATTACACTTTGCTGTACTCGGGAATGGAGTTGCCGAGGTTCAACTACAGTGAGAAGAACACCAAGCCGTACAAGTTTGTTTATGGCGTAGGGGACGTTGACGGAGTGATCTTCGGTCACCTAATCAAGTTGAATGTGGAAACCAAAGAGTTTGTGACATGGAAGGAGCCTGGTGGATTTGTCTCGGAGCCTGTCTTTGTGAAAGCGCCTGATGGGAAGGAGGAAGATGACGGCGTGGTGTTGTCATGCGTGATCAACATCTCTGACCAGACCACCTCTCTGTTGGTATTGGACGCAAAAGAGTTCAAGGAGTTGGGGCGAGCCGTGGTGAAAAAGATTACTCCAATGTCCTTGCATGGTTTATTCCAGAGAGAAATGATGCAGTATTGCAGTACTGCATAGATCAAACGTTTTCCGTTTCGGTAACACTGTTTGAAACTTTGCAAGTTTATTTAAGATTTTTCTTCAAGCTGTTAGAACTTGTTATGTAATTAAAGGCGGAGGGGAGTCATAAACCAGACTCATTATACCAGAAAATGAATTAGAAGCTTAAGAACGAGCAGTTAATATATATCTCAGTTACTACACACGCTGTGATTGGTCCGGCACTTAAGCGGGCCACATTATTTTTCTGTACTTTACACCTGTCGACAGTACCATGAGTCCTGGCAGGCATTGCGTTTATTAGGAGTTGTTAGTGATTTAAGTTGTTTTCTGGTTTACGTTAACAGCACTAATATCGGATGATTGAAAATGAGCGTATGAAATATTTTCTAAAGTAAATCGTATTAGTTTTCGTTATTGTAGAACAGAAGGAACGAAATAAGCCTCTTGTAGCACAAGTGCACGCACAAGGAAGCTGTTGATTGGAAATTTAATTTATGTAAAGACTAAGCTGAAAAGTATTTTAGTTTTGGAACTATGAAATACTGGAATATTTTAGGCGAAAAAAATGAAAACAGCTGTAGACCGGGCTTTTCTTAGACTATTCCTCTCAGGGTATTTGAGTGTATTACTGAAAAAAATTAGATATCATTGCCCTCGATAAATTGTTATCTCCACCACTCCACTTCCCCAAAAGGAATAAACATCTTTTAAAATGTTTATTTTTTTAAGAAAACGTAATAGCTTTTGTACGCATTGCGGACCGTCATCTCCTTGAATGAATGAGTTGCCAGTAATCGGATACCCGTGTTTGCGCAAAGAACTTTGGGATCGTCAGGGGGCAAACATTGCAAGTCGCTAGAAGGAAATGTATGGCGAAAAGTTGTTTCGAGGTACAAGAAAACGATTTTTGAGAGAGATCAACGCTTTAAGTTAAATATAATGACAGAAAAAGCTGTAAAACAGAAATCGAAAATTGCAGAAGGAACTATTACCCTTTGTGTCGGGCAATTTCACTCAACCGTCAATACCAAACTTTGGAAAGCATAATCACGCACAAATGGCACTTTTAAATACAAATACTCAGAGATATATTCAAGGAGCGACCCTTGATCTGTTAAAGAAAAGTAAAATCACTGAAATACGTGCTTGTAAAAGCAAAACAAAGGCTTTGAGCAACACAGCAGCCACACAGCATGAGTCGCGCGGACTCATTTGTCATTAAATCAACCCCAGAGAGTACAATGATCGCGACCGGGCTTATTTCCAGTATTATTTGTATGACTGAGCTTTCAAATAAGCCAAAAGTAGCCTGTGCACAACTTAAAAGGCCTTACTGGGTTATTTCCTCTCGATTTATACCTAATTAATTTTGTAATATTTTCAGACCATTACGCGATGTAAATTTCACAATTAAACCTCACGCAAACAACGGAGTTTATCGGTAGGTTTTATCACATATTTCACGGTTATTCAAAGAAAAACTTACATACTCCACATATCAACATTGCCCAAAGCCATTCGCGATAAAAACGACGGCGAAAAAGCGTTGATCTCTCTCAAAAATCGTTTTCTTGTACCTCGAAACAACTTTTCGCCATACATTTCCTTCTAGCGACTAGCAATGTTTGCCCTCTGACGATCCCAGAGTTCTTCGCGCAAACACGGGTATCCGATTACTGGCAACTCATTCATTACATTACAGCTACATGAAGGAGTTAAGGAGTGAAGTTCGATGCATGGTTGGTGATAATTGTTTTTATTTGAAATCTGGCTGAGCGGAGGCGTATGAACAGCAGTCAACCCTTCTCAAAGAAAGGTGAGGTCTTTTATTTTACTTTATTCTACTTCGCGACTTGTTTTAGAGGTCGTCACAATTCATTAACTCAACTCAGTGAAGGTATCATTGTGATTGCATCCACGATCAAGCCCGCCGATGTCCCATTTGTTTTCGATATCTCTACTCTTCTGTAGTAGCTCTTTGCCGGCAAATGACAAAATAAATCTGAATCATTAGAGAGAGTTAACCATAGCGGGGACAAATAAAGAAGCTTAAAAAATGGCAAAGATCTGAAAGAGTTCATTTCTCATCAGTCACGTCATTGCCAGTCAATGTTTGTCTGTGCGTGATACGATTTTTGTTTTCAGTCCGCAATGGGTCCTTCGTGAAAAAATTACAAACTAGCTCGCTTTATAAAACGGCGTTTTGACGTGTATGTGCACTAAACAGGTTTCTCTTTTGAAATAGTTTCACTTGTGACGCAATCACAACAAGCGATTACAACGTATAAAAATTCGTGTTGAGGAAAGTAATCGAACGATAGGATATTCAGTGTTACCAAGCGTTAGCGAACGCGACTGGAAACTGCATTACTGACATAAGTTCAAAATCAGTTCAACTCCAACATCAAAACAAAAACTTCACGGCAAATTTCACTAATTTCTTACATGGAGCGAGGTAACTTCTGTATGGAGCGAAGTAACTCTTGTATGGAGCGAATTGACCTTGATTATGGAGCGAAGCGACTTTTGGTTGGGGCCGAATGACTGGGGGCGAAATGACCATGGGGCGAAGTGACCGTAATTCCAATAGTCGCTCTGGTTCATTTATACAAGACATTTGTTTGCTGAATACATCTCTGTTAACTGCTGTTAACGTTGTTGATATTCATCATTGAATTTTAACCGTATCACTAGTCTAATTCAAGGTTTTGGCTTGACTGAAAAGTGCACGGCCTTAAAATACGTTTCGAGTGAAACATTAAGGCATAAGCACTATCTTTTATCGCGCTATGCAAATTATAGACGACTTTGACTTACCGAATATTATAACGTGCGTTATATATAATTACAATTTCAATTCGTTCCGAATGACTGAATTTTCGTTTGTCGTCAATAAAGCTTCTGCTATAATACTTGATAGACAATGACAAAGAATTAGAAAATCGGGAAAAGAGTAGAAAGAGACGAAGACGTCCCTTAGTTTATTCTTTTATTATTCATGAAACCTTCTTACTAGCTGTCTACACTGGTGCCACATCCAGTTTTGAACGTGTGTGGTATCACACTAATCTCTCATCACGAGGTGGTCTCGCCTAGGGTCACAAGAGATTTATGGCTATGTTGTTATGTAACATCAAAGTTTTAAAGCCCCATTATCCAGCATCGAATTCTTGTAGTGTTCCAGAGTCGGTGTACTGTAGTCTGCATATACAGTAGTCTGTCACGCATTTACACAATTTACACGGGATTTACACAATTCACTGACACCGTCCTGAACTCCCGTGCGCTGAGGGGAACTTTTACAGGAGCAAAGAAGGTCAGCTAGAGGTGAGCTTTATAACTCCGCCGCGAACTGCTCAGGTAAAAGATTTTGACAAGGTACTTACCTGTGCGACTGAAAATCTCAGCTTACCTTAGGCCAGCCAACAAAAATGATTTAAACCAACGGCGTGAACTCCGCTTCTACGAGAAATCTTGCAAGATAACGCAGCAAGCGTACTGTGGGTATCATGATTTGCGAAAGATTCTGACGGATGTAGGTATCTTAGTCAGTATACAGTTCTGTACGATGAAAAATACCTTATAGCTACATCAGGTAACTTTCATGTAAGGTCAAAGGAAAATTTTGGGTGAACGATGGGTGGTAGGTAATGAGTCTTGTCTACGTTTTAAAGAGATCGAAGCAATAACTTGAAAGTCTGAATGAGCGTGCTCATTTGCTTATCATGGTTTAAATTTACACTGACCTGCAGCTGGCTTCATGGAGCTAAAGCTAACGTTGTGTCGATACACTATAAAGTTTTTTGGACGAAATAGTATAAATTTCTTAAAAAATTAAGCTGGGAACTGATTTCGCTAGACGTTTGCCTGACATCAGGGAAAATGATGAACTTTGACACAGATACAGTTTTATATGGGTCAGTCGAGTACCACTAAACAGTGAGCTCAGAGAAGACGTTTTTTTTCTTTATTGAAAGTTTGTTTAGGTGGTTTTTTTTTTTTGTTTTGACTATTAATTTACAACATTGGCTTGAATGAGAAAATTCAGAACTCTGTTCCATGGCGTTTACACAGTGCAGGAAATCTATAAGAGTTCAGAATGTTTCACAATCGCTGTATTAGTGGAGAGTGCTTAGACCTTGTGTTAGTCAGTTCTATATCTCGCATTTCATAGAACCTTTCTGAGCAACTTGATGAGAATTTTTCAGACCAAGCTGACAGGCAGAAAAATCGCGCAACACACGGGATTAAATTTAGCCGAGGAAATGTTGTAGCTACAATGGAAATCAGTTAAGATGGTCCCTGAAATTTTTAACCCCTTCGCTTAATTAACCCTATTCCTTGACGTACAACCTTCATGATATATAGCAAGGCAACGCCCCGCGTTGCCATATGTTTCTTATCATTCTTTAAAGGTCTTGAAGACTTTCATTGTTGAAACACGAATCGGATTTAAGTCCTGCAACTCGATTCACTATAAGAGTTGCGTCCATGACTCTTCGCGTTAATACAAGACCTTAAAAATCTGTATGTTACCTGTGTTGAATCACACTCAACTTTCTACGTGACACGTGATTGGCATTTGAGCAAGTGAGTGACGCGTGATTAGCGCGTGATCAACACGTGAATGGAACGAAATTTCTTGTGTTCACCTGAGCCACTTTGTAAAAGCTTTTTAATGAATCATTTGTCCAACTGATCTAATAATATTCCATAGAGATCAGGCCTGTGTTTGATTCAACTTTAGGTACATTTAGGGGGAACCCCCCCCCCCCTATGGGGGAGGGGTGGCTGTACATGTACCTTGAGATGACCTTGGCTAATAAAATTTGACCTATTTGGACCAGGAGCCATAATCGGGGACGGAGACCGTAAGTCTTGGGATCCGCGCAATTTTTCTATTTTTAGAACAAATTGCGCCATCCTGACGTCATATATCCGCGCGGATCCACGCACATGTCGGGGGCTCTCGCATGGATGTTGTCAGGTTGCGTGATCAAATGGTGATAGTTGAGAGACCTTGAGATATTATCTTGCGTATTTTTCACAGCGATGGCAAGGAATAAGGCACTTATATGTAGTTTTATGCTCTGAGCTAACGGAAAAGGTGGGTTTTCAGGGTCGAAAACAAGACTTCAATCTCGCGCTGGGAATGAATAATAAGATCTGCTCACGCTAGTTGTAAGCTTATGCGTATGTTTTTGCGTTTGTTCTGACTTAAGAATATAGCAAGAAAACTCTCTACTCTGGTATCGAGTTAATTTGTGACTTTCTCAGACGATGGTTAACCATAACCAAAACCTGCTTTGATGGTTTCTTATTGTTTCTGCTTGTTTGGTGAGTTTGCAAAAGTTTTTGAAAGGAAAGTCTGACGCGTACAATTAGCTCATTTGCATAGTGCAGCTCGTACACTTTCAAGTCCGAGTCAGTGTTTTCAATTGTCAACAAATCTTGACAAAGATTTCTTTCGTTATCTTTTGTGCTGAGATGCTGCAACAAATTTCACAAACGCAAAAAAGGCTACTAACATCATGTGTGTTTCTTCAACATAAGCATAGTGAAGTTTTACACTACGAAAATGAAAATAGACAAGGAGCTTTGACAAGTCGATTAACAAAATCGAAACCGTTATTCGAAGTTGATCAAAGAAAGCGTCATCGTAACTTATGATTATTTCTGCTTTATTCACATATTTTCAGCTTAGCTTTTAATATGTTCTCAAGCATTTATCAATCTTAAACATATTTAAAAACTATAGAGTTATTGTTCGAGTTCGATGTACGCTTTCACACGAAAGTGCGGCGGAAGTACAATTTGTCATGTTTACTGACTGTACAAAACACGCATCGGCGGGCGCTCTCATTCATCGACAATAGAGAATCTACTGAATTTTTACACGAATAAAACTGATCAGTATCTACGGACGTAAAGTTATTGGGCCTTGATGAAACATCAAACGTTACTTACAATTCAGGCGAAACTCAAACTCACCAAACTAGCAATTATTTTGTTTTACTTTTCAGTCGCGATAGACTGAAAAATTCCTCGCAAGCGCGTGGCAAGAGGAGCTTGGAAACTATGAAGTCCTGAAGCTCTGCTATATCTAAATATATCCAGCTAGTTTTTTTGCTGTGTAATGGAAAAGCTGTTAATCTTCAACATATGTGAAATTTAAAGTGTAGTAATGTACAGCTCATGTAAAAGAAGCATTCGTCGGAACACAACTTGGTCAGCGCGATATATATAAGCTTAAAGCGGAACAGACCTAAATTGGACACAGTCTTACTTCACTCAAACTGGAGCAGCTTACGACGAAAATACTTAAGAAAAATTCCAACAGACGTAAACGCGTTGAGTTGTGGGCCCAAAAACATGAAATATTTCGGGAATTTCGGGCGCCACTTCCCCCGCGCGACATCCGCAAAAATCCTCGCAGCATGTACGCGTGTGTGCCGCAGGCGATGGCGCAATTTGTTCTAAAAATAGAATTATTGTCCCATATCATGGGGACAACCCCAATACTAGAAATGGCGCGCGCTTACGGTCTCCGTCCCCGATTATGGCTCCTGATTTGGACTTAATTGTTTTTCAAACTTTAGTTCCAAGAGCATTTATTGTGCTATGTTGTGACTTGCTGTGTATCATACCTACAGAGTCGGTGTTCCTTTAAAGTTATGACCGCTGTACAAGACTACTCCTGCTTGTTCCAGTCGACTGAAGAACAGCCGGAGCCAATCAGCGCCGAGGTGAAAGGTAACCTCCCAACCTGGCTGACCGGGACCATGATTAGGAATGGTCCTGGACGATTTGAGTGCGGCGACACTTCTTTCAACCACTGGTTCGATGGTCAGGGACTTTTGCATCGCTTTCACATAGAGAACGGTGAGGTGACCTACAACAACAAGTTTGTACGCAGCGAAAGTTATGCGGACACCAGAGAACGCAAGAATTCCATCCATCTGGAATTTGGTTCATTCATTGCTCCAGACCCGTGCCAGAATATCTTTTCTCGCTTCGTGTCGAAGTTTTTTAAAGACGAAGTACCTTTTGATAATGCGTTTGATACCGTGTTCACACTGAAAAACAAAATTTATGCAGCGGCTGATTCCAACATCATATTTGAGATCGATCCCAAGACGTTGGAGACTATGAGGAAAGTCGACTACGCCAAGGAATTTCCAGGTAAAGAGATAGTTGACAATCTTTTGGTCTTGTAAGATACACGGTTGGACCTGGGTCGAGGGGGTAGGTTCTAGTGTTGGCTCGGGTCGCTGTATCATTGCTCTTGGGAGAGATACTACATTTGTGGTGCGGTACCTCTGGGCTGGGTTGTTCGAAAGCCGGTTAGTGCTAACCCAGGATTAAAAATTGACCGAAGTATTCCTTTTTCTTGTGTAAAATTATTTTTCACTGCTTATGTTTTGTGTTGTTTGAGATTCCTCAAACTCAAAACTAAACACGACTGAAGGACAAACAATATAGGCAGAGAACCTCACGGAAAAGGTAAAATAACTGAAATCGGAATTATCTGTTGCCCCCGATTAGCTTAATCGGGCTTTGAGCAACCCGGCCCTGGAGTATAATTGGATACCGGAAAAATTGTAAGGACGACTTTAAAAAAATCTCCGGGCTAGCCTGCTATGGACTTGCATTCCATCCAGTAGAATAAGCAGCAGTCCTAGTAACATCTTGACAAACAATTTAAAGGAGCTCAGTCATGGTACTGTGAGTTATTTTGGCCACGTACAAAATTACCTTTAAATTGAAGAAAACATGAAAATAGTAGTTAGCTAAGATAAAAAAAAAAGAACACTAAAGAGATAATAATAATTCACGAAGGAACAAAGATGGTTAAGGATAGAGAAGATTAACACGGATTACAAACGACGAACTTGAAAAATGTTGGCTAAAGATGTGCAAACCGTGACGCAGCTCCTTTAAGCTTTTTGAAAAAAAAAAAAAAGCTTTATTTCTCTCCTCTCTCCTCCACTCTAATTTATAAGCGAGAGGAAAACTTAGGTGAGTCTAAACTAGCTTCTTTGAGGGACCGTTACTGGGGAGTGGTCTTTGGGTGAAACCCTGTTGTGTGACCGTTTGAGTGAACAGTGTACTTTCATGTGATACAGTTTATTGTGCTTTACATTGATTGCTTCAACGAGTTTTAAAGTCTGGTGATGAAGCCCTATTGTGTGGAGAGTAATCTTTCTATATCTTTTTTAAATGTTTGTTCTTTTTATGTATATTATTAAATAAGTAATTTCGTTTTCGGTTATAATTTAGAAAGTTGTCTGTCCTATGAGACTATCTGCTTTTACTCACATGACCATATTGGTGTCTTCAAACAATGAAAGTCTAGTCCTTTGGGAAAGGAGGTTTTTTCCGTATGTAAAGATTTCCGTATTGTTCGGGGACGCCACGAAAACGTTTTAATCTTGTGGCTCATCTTTATGTTACAAATCTGGTGCTCTTACTGCAAGTATTTTGCCTGTTCAATCCACCAGGTGACGCAAAGATCAAATTTACAACAGCTCATCCACAGTGCGCAGAAGATGGTTCAATGATCAACATCTCGGTCACGCATGCCCAAAACTCTACTTACGACGTCATAGAGATACCACCCTGTAATGGAGCCCAAGACGAGCATCCTTTAGAGGGGGGTAAATTACTTTACTCTATCCCACCTACGAGCGGAGTTGCGTACATTCACAGTTTCTGCATCACTGAGAATTATGTGATCGTTCCCGAAACACCTCTGGTACTGAATCTCTGGGAGGCTTACACTCGCAAGTTCAAGGACTCCAGTGTTGCCGAGTGGTTTCAATGGAAGCCAGAGCAACGCACCAGGTTTCACGTGGTCGACAGAAAACAAGGGACATACGCCGGCATCTTCACAGCCGATTCATTTTTCGTGTTCCATCAGGTCAATGCTTTCGAAAGAGACGGGAAGATTTATCTGGATGCGTCCTGTTTCCATGATCACACAATTATCGATCAAACCTACCTTCACAATATGCGAGCTCCCATACTGCCAGGCGAGAAGAAACTTGACGTCCCGGATATACGCAGATACGAACTGCCTCTGGAAGACCTTGGTGATGTGAAGGCGGGTAGACCTCTTAAAAAAGGAGCTGACGGACTGGATTACACTTTCCTGTATTCAGGAATGGAGTTCCCGCGGATCAACGAGGCAGATAACAATGGGAAGCCTTACAAGTTTGTGTATGGCGTCGGCGCTGACGAGGAAAAGTGGTTCAGTCATCTGGTGAAGCTGAACGTGGAGACGAAAGAGTTTGTGACATGGAAGGAGCCCGGAGGATTTGCTTCAGAGCCTGTGTTTGTCAAAGGACCTGATGGGAAAGAAGAAGATGATGGTGTGGTGCTGTCATGCGTGGTGAATATCCCTGACCAGACCACTTATCTGTTGGCATTGGACGCGAAAGAGTTCAAGGAGCTGGGGCGAGGCGTGGTGAAAGGAATTACTCCGATTAGCTTCCATACGGGATTTTTCAATTAGGAAAAAAAACTGAGACTAAGTAACGAAGTTCAAACGGGAACCCTATCTCGTTTTAATGACATGTTCGTGATCCTTGTTTTGGGCTTTAACTAATCTTAAGTTTTTGTCTGGCCATAAATGTTGAAAGTACATTCGCCAAGATTTCGCTGGTATCAATTGAATTCTTAAAATCAGTGAATGAAAGAGCTTCAGCTTTTTTTTTTTTTTTTTTTCTCAGATCCTGATATTGGTGCTGGAGTGAAATAATCTTCATTCTGAGATTCAGTCGCATGGCAGTTCTGTTTGAGAGAGTTCTCAAAATGCAACTTTAATATTTAAGAGAAAATCTTAGGGTCAAGAAATGATATCAACTCAGTACTATGCTAGCTTTGTAAATTATTTTAGCCATTCGAATATATTTTTACAGCACGATAAAAGAAGTCGCAGACTTCTACTGATCTGTGCAAATCATATTTATTTCCAGAGGTTCACACGAAATGTAGTTAGCCTGTAGTGCAGACGTATTTTGGGCGCGCGAGTGCACATTTTCGTATCAGGCCGCCATCTCGGATTTGATAACTGTGGAGGATTGGAGAGAGAAAAAAAATTACCGGTCCAGCATACGATATACAATCCAAGTTGGCGACATCGAAATGCTGGTTTATCGAGCGTTGCGGTCGAAAATAACGCCTGCACTGCAGGCTAAATTAATTAACAAATGGTAAACGCCATAGCGTGTACTATTATGTTATGGATACACGCGGGAGGTTGCTAAGCACGAAAGAAGCGTAAGAGTCGCACGAGGCGATAGCCGAGTGCGACTCTAGCTTCTTGAGTGCTTAGCAAACCTCCCAAGTGCATCCATAACTCAATAGTGCACGCTATGGCGTTTACCATTCGTTTTATAACATAACATTGAGACATTGGAACAACAGAAGTCCTTTTATTGAGCTACATCACAAAAAATGTTCGTGTAGTCTTACATGACAAGAGAAAACAAGCGCGCGAAAATTCATTCATGACAACCGACTGCACACCAGTAACTCGATAAAGTCCCATCTTCACACAACTGTGAAGACAGTTTCGCATTTCTGGGAGAAGGACGTCGGCCATTACTTTGGAAGCAATGTCTGTCAAAAGATTTGCAGACTGATCAAAATCTAATTTATCCCAGGATATATATAAACTTTCAAGCTTATACAGGTGATGAGAAAAGTGAAACTCATCAGCTGGATTCATCAGCTAATTCTCGGTCAGAGAATTACTTACATTAATTAGTATAGTGCGAGCTACATCTTGAAAGTTGATGTAACAATACGACTCCAATACCGACCATAAACTTGGATTAAAGCAAAAGAATGAGTAAGCAAAAAACAAATGCTCTTACTCTACAGTATGGGTCCCAGTTCTCGGCCACAAAAAACGTAAACTTGTATTTCTTACCTTGGAATAGCCGTAAGGACTTAAAATTTCACGCATGACTAGCTTCAGCATTCAGTTTACACATGTAGAGCTATCGACTGCTCAACGCCGTTTTCTCCCGAGTAATAACGAAAATGGAGGCTTCGTTCGTGGGCTTAGTTATCGGCCAGCGGGCCGGTTCTCGGCCACAAAAGAGTGCACGCGATTCCTCAGAATAAACAACGCTTTATTACCATTTTTTGTTGTTAAATCACTTATAAGGCTTGTGTTTTGATATTTCGATCACAAATTATCCTTAAAGAGCTTTGTTTCATGTTAGAAAAGGAAGTTTTTTGCACTCCTAGTTTTTCTCTTAAGTGCAGTCAAGCGAGGCTAAAAAAGAGTTGGGTATTTAAAACGGGGTTAAGTCAGAGCTCATAGTTTTCAGCATGCCACCCCATTACAGCTTTATTTTTTCAACTGACTTGGCACGAATACTCCACACAAAACTATGAGCGCTTTTAGTGTTGAAGGCGAGCAGGGTGACCGAGAATAGGCAAATACGCAAAAGTACTAAGGAAATATTGAGGAGTGAATTTAGGTCAAAGAATTAAACAGGCCAGGAAAAGTTTATATTTAACAGATAGCTTTATCACTCTACATCCTTTATGCCAAGAATTGGCTCATTTGGGCTTTCTAGATGGACAAAATATAAACTTGAATTAAACCATGTAATTCGAGTACCCGTAAACAAACACGTTTTCGGGGAAAACAGATTCACCTACCTTCGCGTCACCTCGACGTGCTCACAGAAAAACTCGGCAGGACGAAACAAAACTCGGCAGAACGGAAGACAAGGAATCAAGCTACCTTTGGAAACAATTGCTTTATATTCAGATTCATTTGTGGCGCGAAAAATAAACGCTGAACAAAAAGTGGCCGAGAACTGGGCCCCACACTGTACTTATCTTTATTAATAGACATTTTCATTATTATTTTTTCCAATATTTAAAATCTTTAATTTCTAGTGTTTATAAATTTGCAAAATTCAGTCATTAGTTTCCTTTAATTCATCCTGTTGCTTGTTGCAACAACATAGAATAGACAGAATAGATAATTTGCAGTGTAATATCAATCCACCTATGCTTGTCCATAACACTTGAGTTTTCCTAATGTATGATATCCTTCTTCGTGTGAATTATTCAAGTCTCCCAGTCTGATTTGTGTCACAGGCAGAGTAGACTTGTCTGTCAACAGACCGCTGTCCTCATACCAACCAGCACCACTGTTATCACAGTTACACTTTGTACCACCAGTACAAGAGTTTGTTACCCCGCATGCGCACATATTGTCATGACCTGTAGCTCCTCCCCAGTAGTTCATCCGTGTTCCATCACGTGACAACCACCAAGCAAAATTTTGCTCGATAAACCGTATGTCATCCTTGCACTCAAACTTGATAAACTGTTCACAGTTCTGTGAGACTCGAGTGAGTGCTGCTAGCTGAGCGGTGCTGACTCCAGTGTATCGCACATCTTTACTGTAACATCCTCGACGACCACATCCAGGAATGCTAGGACCAACATGGGTTCTACTCTCACTGTCATGACTGATGACCGTCACGCCAACTCCGCCCTTGTCACTCATGTCACAGTACACACTGAAGGGAGTCACGCCTCCTTTGCCGTCAGGATCAATCATATAATTACGTGAAGAACTTCCGGTGTTGTCAGATTTTAAACTGCTACAAGACACTGGTGGAACAAACACTTCAAGAACAGATGTTACCTCGATAGAACGTTGAGAATTTTTTGCTACGCAGGTGTAAGCCCCAGCATCACTTGAGGAAACGCTTGGAAGAAGCAAAGTTCCGTTTGGATAAATCACGTGATTTTGAGGAAGATTTTGTCCTGATCTCTTCCAATCTATGTCTACTGAACCCTCAGCTATACAATTCAACTGGGCATTGTTGTAAACAGACGCGATAACTTTCCCTGGAGGAGTCAGGGTAAATTTGAGTTCGTCAATCACAGTCACTTGTGCGATGGCGGAATCCTGACCAAGGAGATTCTTAACCGCACATTCGTAAGTCCCACCGTCTGCTTTTGCGATATTAACTATGTTCAAGTTACCAGCAACAACTGTGGTCTTCTCTTTTGGCAATTGACTAAACGCTTTGCGCCACTTGACCGTTGGTGTCGGCTGACCAGTAGCTTTGCAGACCAGGCTCAGGTTCTGTCCTTCTTCAATGATGAAAGATGATGGCTTCTGAGAGATCACGGCGCCAACTGGGTTATTTTAAAGTAACAACAAAACAAAGTATGAGAAGAAATTTTAATCAAGAACTTGACCTATTACTAGCAGAACATTTGAATAATTTAAGGTTTTTAATTAATTATTTACGGCAATTTGTTTTCTAAGTGCTCAGTTCCATTGTGGTACAAGATTCAGTTTTTGCCAAGAAAGCCATCGCAGAAAATCATTCTATGGAAAAAACACGATCGGCATATCCTGTGGAAGCTTACACCGACGATAGATTATCCCTTGAAACAGTGAAGTAATTGCGTTCGACAGAACGCAGTTCTACTCGCGTAATGCAGACAAATTCGAGATCTATGAATCTGGGGACACCAATGCCCCCCCCCCCCCCACCCCCCAAAAAAATTCTTTAGGGGCGAATGACGTCAAGTCCATGTTCGTCCATGTGCTTTCTTTCGACTGTTGCGCGATATTGCGGACTTTCGAGTCTCGAGGAAGCTTATTGTGGACTCTAGCGGATACTGAAGTTATTTAAAGTTCCAACTCAGTGTTAATGGCATTTAAAGTCCTCTTTTCGTACAGACAAAAAGCTTTAGTTTGGCTGCGTGTTGTGTACCCACTTCTCTTCGACCGAAACCAACGCTGCTTTCTGATAAATAAAGCAAAGGAGGAAATGAGTTTCACTTCGCTGGCCTAGATTTCTATGCAGAAACTATGTAACCCAACGAAAGTGTTTACATAGGAAAAGAGTTCAACTCCCACAGGGCTGCTTTGGTACACCAACAAGTACCCTGTAGCTGTTACCCCAAAGCCAAGGCGATTCAAAGTCGTGTTCGTAAACAAAATAATTGTCCTAGTATTGGTACTAAAAGCATGTCGTCTCGCATACCGACGAAACAAACATGGTTGGTGTCGATTACACTGTCAGTATAAAAATTACATTGAGAACTGAGGACTGCGGACTGCGGACTGCGGACTGCGGACTGCGGACTGCGGACTGCGGACTGCGGACTGCGGACTGCGGACTGCGGACTGCGGACTGCGGACTGCAGACTGCGGACTGCGGACTGCGGGCTACGGACGGCGGACTGCGGACGGCGGACGGCGGACTGCGGACGGCGGACGGCGGACGGCGGACGGCGGACGGCGGACGGCGGAGGCGGACTGCGGACGGCGGACTGCGGACGGCGGACTGCGGACTGCGGTCTGCGGAGTGCAGACTACGAAATACGGACTGAGTATAAAACACAGACTTAGGTTTAAAACGCAGACTAAGCATTAGGAACTGGGCATAAAACGCGCGCAGACTCAGGTGTAAAATGGGGACTGCGGACTAAATGCGGCCTCTCGACTGCAGTCCATGTTTTTTACTTACCGGTCGTAACTAATATTACACAATACATGTATAAACGAGAACAAACCCTCTCGTATGCCCGTGCTTTGCGATCAATTGGTTTTTGTTTTGCCCCGGCTGAAGGGAGACCAATTTAACGCCAACTTAACAGCTCAGGCACAAAATGGTGTACCTAGAATTTTTTTTTTTAACATACCAAGCCTGCTTTGCGATCAGTTCATTTGTTTTCGCCCATGCTGAGGGGAGACCAATTTCACTCCTACCTAACAGCTCAGGCACAAAATGCTGTCCCTGGAATTTTTTTTTTTTTTAACATACCAAGCCTACCAAAACTCGAACGCACTCTTTAATCTACGATTACTACTAGATATAAATCATTTCACCTTGAACAGTTAGAGTGGCCGATGACGTCACTTCTCCAAGAATATTTCTTGCTACACAGGTGTACATTCCTTCATCTTGTGACGTCACATCAGTTATCATCAGTCCACCACGTGACGGTACAAGTCGTTTGTCCGCGAGAAGATTGAAATTTTGTTTCAGCCACGTGACTTTAGGTTCTGGGTTTCCTTCCGCCTCACAATGAAACGAGGCCGTACCGGATTCGTTTATCACCATGGACATCGGAGGTGCCACAATTGAAGGGGCTGAGATAGATTTGCCTGGATCGCCCTTAGGTCCCTGGGGGCCTTGAGGGCCAGGAGGTCCCTGAATTCCCTGAGCTCCTTGATTTCCTTTAGTTCCACGGGGTCCAGGAGGTCCGGGAGGGCCGTGTTTACCTGGAGAGCCTCTAGGACCTGGCCTGCCTCGTCTTCCTCTGATGCTTTTGGGGCAATGAACCGTGCAGGCCTGGGTATTCAGGGCAAGTCGCACTTCTCTTCTGATGACGTCAAGATCAATGGTTTCACTGGCATTTGAATGTGTGTTTACAGTTTCGACATTGCGTTTGTAACGAAGGAGTGGCTCTGCAAAAAACAAAGTACGGAAAAGTTCTAAGTTCAAATCAAAGTTAACAGATAAATCAGTTGGGCGATCAAAGCATGGCATGTAAATTGATACTCGATTGAATTTTATGTCTCATTAGCATTGGTTTCAAAGCGATTTTTCCGTGTGTGCAACAAAAATCGATGTTAAGTCATAACGGCCTCCATAACTAATCAAGTTTAATTTTATTGGAAAAAGTAGTTTGGGACTAGTACTTGTGAAGCACTTGCAATAAAATCAAAATGACTGAAAATATAAACAAGCTCGGCTTCTAATTCCCGGTGACCTCAAACTGAGTTATCTAAAACTGCCGTACCGTTTCTCCTATGTTTTGTGAAGTCCGTTTGAACGAAGTTCGGTAACCATTGTCAAAATTGTTTCAAATGGCATCCACTACTCAACTTTGATACGAAAACAAATTCAATCACGTAAGCTGTCCTGCGAGCTCGCGTGATACCGTACGTAGTTTGTTGATCAACTTGAAAGGAAGCCAAAACATTCATTCATGCTAGCGCTGAAAGGCTAACAGCGTCTGTACCTATGCCAGTGACACACCCTCGATACATACTGGCATTTCTGGATACCTCTTAAAGAGGGTAAAAACAAAAATATTGCTTAGATTCTTTATGCAGTACGTATGCAATTTTTCCTCAGTTATAAAGTTTACAGTTATAGACGTGTTTAGAATAAGCTGCAATACTGGCTCAACACTGGCACTAATTTTCTCTAAAATAACACGATATCGATTCCTTATTGTTCAGCTACAGCTTTCCTCAGGTAAATAAAATTAGTCGTGATCAGTTTTTATCAACTGTTGTCATGATTCCTTACCTTTCTCTGTGTCACTGTGTGACATTTTCACCACAGATTCTTTTTCTTCGTGTGCTGTGTTTCGTAGCTCGACCTTTTCCTCTCTTTGTTGATTCAAGACTTGAAGCATTTGTCGATGAACGTGAAGTTCCATCTCGACGTGAATCAATCCCGCGAAGCAAATAACAGACAGAAATATCGATGAAAACACCACCGTGTTGGAGACTAGGCGAGTCTTTGTTTTCTCCATAATACAATGCACCCTTCTCAGAGGCTTTAAAAACTCGCAAGCTGGAACAAAAGACTCTTTGATATAAGGAAAGCAACCAGTACGTTCGTGATCGAAGCCAGACAGAGACACGGTGTGTGTGTGCATTGTGTTTTGACCTTTTTTCGGATCTTCTTCCGGTCTGTCTCAGCTTGTACTGGATGAGTTTCAAATCTTTAGCCCAGGTACATTGTGAACTGTTCAGCTCAGTTAGAAGTGTCGATTATTGAAAAGAAAATGAAAGTGATATACGCGTGAAACTCACTGCTGACTAACTTAATTCACTTGAGATTGATGGTATCAAATTGACTGAATTGAAGCGATTTTTTGTTATGATGGTCTGAATTTCAGCATAATTCTACGTTTTTTTTTCTCCCCCACGCGTGACACGAAAGAAAGCGCTGGAATCAGAAATGGCCGCGCGCGAGGCCCATCTGTACATCTGTTTCAGTTCTTGCGACAGAATGTACCGACAAGGAACAAAGTGAGAACAGTGGCTTGTAATCTTATCTCTTTTCTTCTTCTTTTTTTTTTTCATCGGCTTTACTCTGTGGAGGGATCTATATTGTTTATGTTAAATTGTTTCTTTTATCGCAGCAATTCCTCCGTCATTTCATTTTGTCTGATTTTCAGATTCTCTCGTTATTATTCTTTATCAAAATATTTAATTTATTGACGAGGGTAGTTTGTCGTGATGTTGAAGGAAACTAACTCGATTTTTACTCTTTTTCTGATTATAAACAGTGGCGCACCTCATTTATTTAAGTCTTAGGCATTTCCATTTCATTAAAAAACGCAGTTTTGATAAGGCGCTTCAGTACGAACGTGGACATCGATTTCTTGATTTCGAGTAGATATATCAGCCTTATCAAGGCTTCCTCCCTTGTAAACCCGAGGGATTTTCAGTGGTATCAAGCAAATGCCTAATCATTGATTACCATAGCGACAGTTTAATCTGTCAAAACGACCTTTAATTTTTAAAAATCGCAGGAGGAGGCTGACAGCCACTTTAAATCAGCAAACATTTAAGGAAACACTGAAGCATTTCCCTGACATTAACAATCTCAAGAAAAGAGGGCGCTTATTGAAGGTAAAGACCACGTTAGGGCTAAATGTATTGACATACACTTGTAAATTTTTGTTCCGGTTTTCAACCCTTTTTCATTCAACTGATTGTGGGTAGCTGGCTCTGTCATACAAAATTTGAATTATTGATCAAGATATGTAATGTAAATATATATGCACTCTTGTCTACTCAAGAGCTTTTATGGCTATTCATATCTTACTTAGGCACAATTCTTATCTGTACACTTTATATACATTTTTTTATGTCAAGTTAAACATTTTTAGATATTTTATAGTAGTTATATAATCTTAGTTTAGTTTAGATTATTATTTATTCCCATTACATTTTTACTTTGTTATTTTGTTTTCTTGGCGCACCTGTAAGCTAGCTGGTGCGTCGTGTAGACTCTGCTGGTCAAGTCTATGGGACGCACCGTGACCACAGCTAAGTGTGCGACCAAGTAAGATAAAATATTTCCATGTCTATGTCTGTGACAGATTTATTCTGCTAAAATCCATGTAAAGTTGTTAATATTTAGTGGACAAGCTTTTCTAGCCGTGTTCCGTCGGGCCAAGATTGTTTAAGACCAGAAAAAGTAAGTTTCAAGGTGGCGCTAAGGATGTTAGACAACGTAACCAATGTTTGAAGGTTACTGAGTTCTTCAGGGTTCAAAACAACTTGGCTGCGCAGTTTACTGTTTATTATTTGCAGTCGTTTGTAAAAAACTTGGATGTGCCAAAAGTGTTTTAAATAATAAATAATACGCTGTATTACAATATAAATATTTAGAGGGGAAGCCACATCAAACTTAGCTGGTTCCGTGCGGGTCCTCTATCCCGGTCCAATTGGAATTTGAAAACTGTTGGTTTTTGTTGATGGAGGAAAACAGTACAGGAGAACCCGGAGAAAAACCCTCGGAGCAAGGCGACAACCAACAACAAACTCGACCCACATATGGCACAGGGCTGGAATCGAAGCCGAAAGGCATTGGTGGGAGGCGAGCGCTCTCACCACTGCGTCATCCCTGCTCGCGTTTATCTTTAGGTCAGTCAAACGTCTTGAATCTTATTCGTTGATGTGCCATCTCTTGAAGATCTGAAACTAAGTTTTCTTGAAAGTTTCTTGACCTGAAGTAGCTCCACAAATTCTCTCTTCATTTCCGGATCCCTGAATGCGTAAATAAACGGATTGACAGCACTGTTCGAATAATGCATCCATTTCACGAAGTCTACCAAACGTTGAAGTCCGGGATATTGCGGTAAGCAACGAAAACAGTACACAGCGGTCATTAAAAGAACGTAAAACGGCAGCCATGCAGCGAAGAAAAAGCCCGACACCACGGTTAAAGTCATGGCTAGTTTGATCTCCTTTTTCAGATGGCTTTTTTCGCTACAGCTCATCTTGTTTGCCTCAAAACCAGGGGTGTGACGGCTCAGCGATTCAGCAATGCGGAATATTCCAGCGCACATATAACTGATGATCACCAACAGAGCAATGAAGCTGACAGTGGTAAAGCTCGGGGGGTCCAGACGTTGGAGTTTGAACATACTCTGCAACGGAGTTTACGAAGCGATCAACGCCGCAAACACCCAAGCCGACGCAGTTGTTCCTATGAAAAATTGTTCAGGAAGCCGCTGATATAAAAACGGTCGGGAAACGGACACATACCGTTATACGTTAATGGCTGTCACATGGAAGACAGAGGTCAGCGCGCTGAAAATGTCCAAAATGATGAACAACGCATCCCGAGCCCAGAGATGCAGATCCACAGCGGCAACGAGACGACACCCAAAACGCAAACAGTGATTGTTGTGTTTTTAACTCCTCCGGCGAAGTGTGTCGGGGAAAATTTTGATGCGTTTTCAGAGTGAAACTCTGCAGTTTCAAATTCCTCCGGCGTAGTGTGGACAGCGCCTTACACAAGAATTTATCGTAATGCTAATCTAAAGATTTCTCAACTTGCAAATAAATATTTTAAAAGGGAAAATAAATAAATAGAAAATAAATAAAGAGGTAATTTTACTCAACATAAATGTGATCTATTTATCGAGTTCGCGTAGCATGATCGCCATCGCACTGAGAAGTCGACTTATAGCAGCTTTAGGACGACATCAACACTTGCCGCGATTCTAACCCATTATACTGATAAGATCGCAGACTGATCAAAATCTAATTTATCCCAGGATATATATAAACTTTCAAGCTTACAGGTGATGAGAAAAGTAAAACTCATCACCTGGAGTCATCAGCCAATTCTCGGTGAGAGAATTACTTACATTAATTAATATAGTGCGAGCTTCACTTTAAAAGTTGATGCAACGGTACGGCTCCCATACTGACCATAAACTTGGATTAAAGCAAAAGAATGAGTAAGCCACTAATCCTCGAAAAAAAATGCTCTTAGTCTGCTTGTCTTACCTAATATACATTTTACTGAATTAATATTTTTCGATATCTATCAACTTTGATTTCTTGTGTCCAAAGAATTATCCGCAAAGTTCGTTAATAAAAATCTTAACACCTCCAACGAGTCGAAGTAAGCATTACCAACATAAGCGATTATGTCGTTGTGGCGTTACGTCGCTAGTGTGATCTATCCCTAAGTGTCCTTGCAAAATTTGTTTGTTAATTAACGCTTGGTAGAACAACATTAAAATACAAAGTCAGTCTTAAATTTGCTGTGTAATACCTCAATCCCCCTATGCTTGGCCATAACACTTGAGTTTTCCTAATGTATGATATCCTTCTTCGCTTGAACCATCCAAGTCTCCCAGTCTGATTTGTGTCACAGGCAGAGCAGACTTGTCTGTCAACAGACCGCTGTCCTCTCTCCAAACTTTTCCACCACTGTTATGGCAATTACATTTTTGACCATTTGAACAGGAGTTTGTTAATCCGCATGCGCACATCTTGTCATGGCCTGAAGCTCCTCCCCAGTAACTCATATTCCTTCCGTCACGTGACACCCACCAAGCATCACCTTCCACAATAAAAGCTATCGAATAATGGCATTCAAACTTGATAAACTGTTCACAGTTCTGTGAGACTCGAGTGAGTGCTGCTAGCTGAGCGGTGCTGACTCCAGTGTATCGGACATCTTTACTGTAACATCCTAGATTTCCTACATTACATCCGGGAATGTTACCAACGTGAGTTCTACTCTCACTGTCGTGACTGATAACCGTCACACCAACTCCGCCCTTGTCACTCATGTCACAGTACACACTGAAGGGAGTCACGCCTCCTTTGCCATCAGGGTCAATCATATAATTACCCGAAGAACTTCCAGTGTGGTCCGATTTTACACTGCTGCAGGACATTGGTTCTTTAAGCACTTCCAGAACAGATGTTGCCTCGATAGAACGTTGAGAATTTTTTGCTACGCAGGTGTAAACCCCTGCATCACCTGAGGAAACGCTTCGAAGAAGCAAAGTTCCGTTTGGATAAATGACGTCATTTTGTGGAAGATCTTGGCCTGATCGTTTCCAATCTATGTCTACCGAACCATCAGCCATACAATTTAACATAACATTGCTGTGAACAAAAGCAGCAACCTTCATTGGAGGAGTTCGGATAAATTTGAGTTCGTCAATCACTGTCACTTGAGCAACAGCGGACCCCGCACCAAGAAGATTCTTAACCGCGCATTCGTAAGTCCCACCGTCTGCTTTTACGATATTAACTATGTTCAAGTTACCAGCAACGACAGTAGTCTTCTCTTTTGGCAATTGACTAAACGCTTTACGTCAAGTGACCGTTGGAGTCGGCTGACCAGTAGCTTTACAGACCAGGCTCAGGTTCTGTCCTTCTTCAATGATGACAGATGATGGCTTCTGAGAGATCACGGCGCCAACTTGGTAATTAAGTAACAACAACACAAAGTATGAGAAGAGATGTTAACTAAGAACTTAAGCCATTACTAGCAGACAATTTACATAATATAAGGTTTTTAATTATTAAGGAAACTTTGTGTTCAGTAAGTGTTCAGTTCCATTGTGTTTCTATCAAGAGAGCCATTGCAGAAAATTATTCTATGGAAAATTCGCGATCGGTATATTCTGCGGAAGCTTACACCGACGATAGATTACCCCTTGAAATATTGAAATATAAAAAATAAAATGACTAAAAACAACACTATTCACCTTGAACAGTTAAAGTGACCGACGACGTCACTTCTCCCAGAATATTTCTTGCTACACAAGTGTACCTTCCCTCATCTTGTGACGTCACATCAGTTATCATCAGCCCACCACGTGACGGTACAACTCGTTTGTCCGCGAGAAGATTGGAATTTTGTTTCAGCCACGTGACTTTAGGCTCTGGGTTTCCTTCAGCTTCACACTGAAATGAGGCTGTACCGGATTCGTTTACCACCATGGACATCGGAGGTGCTACAATTGAAGGGGCTGAGATAGATTTGCCTGGATCGCCCTTAGGTCCCTGGGGGCCTTGAGGGCCAGAAGGTCCCTGAATTCCCTGGAGTCCTTGATTTCCGTTAGTTCCATGGGGTCCCGGAGGTCCGGGAGGTCCGTGTTTACCTGGAGAGCCTCTAGGACCTGGCCTGCCTCGTCTTCCCCTGATGCTTTTGGAGCAATAAACCGTGCAGGCCTGGGTACTCAGGGCAAGTCGTACCTCTCTTCTGATGACGTCACGATTGATGGTTTCACTAGCATTTGAATTTGTGTTTACAGTGTCCACAATACGTTTGTAACGAAGGAGTTGCTCTGCAACAAACAAAGTACGGAAAAGTTCTACTAGGTTAAAATCACAGTTAACCGATAAATCAGTTGGGCGATTAAAACATATAGGCATGTAAATTGATACTCGATTGAAATTTATGTCTCATTAGCATTGGTTTCAAAGCAATTTTTCCGTGTGTGCAACAAAAAACGACGTCAAGTCATAACGGCCTTCACAACTAATCAAGTTTAATTTTTTTGGAAAAAGTAGTTTGAGGCTCGTACTTGTGAGGCACTTGCAATAAAATCAAAACAACTAATGGTATAAACAAGCTCGGCTTCTAATTCCTAGTGACCTCAAACTGAATTATCTAAAAATGCCGTACCGTTTCTCCTATGTTTTGTGAAGTCCGTTTTGACGAGGTTCTGTAACTGTTATCAAAATTGTTTCAAATGGCATCCACCACTCATCTTTGACACGAAAATAAAATTCAATCACGTGAGCTGCCCTGCGAGCTCGCGTGATACCGTACGTATTTTGTTGATCAACTTGAAAGGAAGTCATAACATTCATTCATGCTGAAAGGCTAACAGCTTCTGTACCTATGCTAGTGACACACCATCGACACATAAGCATTTCTGGATACTTCTTAAAGAGGGTAAAAACAAAAATATTGCTTTGATTCTTCATATCGTACTGAGGTACGCAAATATTTCCTCAGTTATAAAGTTTGCAGTTATAGACGTGTTTAGAATAAGCTGCAATACTGGCTCAATACTGGCACTGATGTTCTCTAAAATAACACGATATCGATTGTCGGAGAGTCATGTTTCAACTTCCTTATTGTTCAGCTACAGCTTTGCTCAGGTAAATAAAATTAGTCGTGATCAGTTTTTATCAACTGTTGTCATGATTCCTTACCTTTCTCTGTGTCACTGTGTGACATTTCCACCACAGATTCTTTTTCTTCGTGTGCTGTGTTTCGTAGCTCGACCTTTTCCTCTCTTTGTTGATTCAAGACTTGAAGCATTTGTCGATGAACGTGAAGTTCCATCTCGACGTGAATCAATCCCGCGAAGCAAATAACAGACAGAAATATCAATGAAAACACCACCGTGTTGGAGACTGGGCGAGTTTTCGTTTTCTCCATAATACAATGCTCCCTTCTCAGAGGCTTTAAAAACTCGCAAGCTGGAATAAAAAACTCTTTGATATGGTGAAAGCAACCAGTACGTTCGTGATCGAAGCCAGACAGAGACACAATGCGAGTGTGCATTGTGTTTTGACCTTTTTTCGGATCTTCTTCCGGTCTGTCTCAGTTTGTACTGGTTGAGTTTCAAATCTTTAGCCCAGGTACATTTTGAACTGTTCAGCTCAGTTAGAAGTGTCGATGATTGAAAAGAAAATGAAAGTGATATACGCGTGAAACTCACTGCTGACTAACTTAATTCACTTGAGATTGATGGTATCAAATTGACTGAATTGAAGCGATTTTTTGTTATGATGGTCTGAATTTCAGCTTAATTCTCTGTTTGTTTTCTGTCCCCCACGCGTGACACGAAAGAAAGCGCTGGAATAAAAAATGGCCGCGCGCGAGGCCCCTCTGTACAGCTGTTTCAGTTCTTGCGACAGAATCTACCGACGAGGAACAAAGAGAGAACAGTGGCTTGTAATCTTATCTCTTTTCTTCTTTTTTTCATCGGCTTTACTCTGTGGATGGATCTATATTGTTTCTGTTAAATTGTTTCTTTTATCACAGTAATTTCTCCGTCATTTTATTTTGTCTGATTTACAGATTCTCTCGGTATATTCTTTATCAAAATATTTAATTTATTGACGAGGGCAGTCTGTAGTAATGTTGAAAAAAACTGACTCGATTTTTATTGTTCATCTGATTATAAACAGTCGCGCACCCCATTTATTTGAGTCTTACGCACTTCCATTTCATTAGAAAACACACTTTTGATATGGCGCTACACGGTACGAACGTGAACATCGATTTCTTCCTTTCGAGTATATATGTCAGCCTTATCAAGTCTACCTCCGTTGCACACCCGAGGGGTTTTCAGTGGTATCAAGCAAATGCTTAATCAATTGGTTACCATAGCGACAGTATAATTCTGTCAAAACCACCTTTAATTATTGCTTCGTATACTTCTCAATCCTAAATGAGCTCGGTGGCCCCTAGAAGCAAGTTTACTTTTGAATATAGATTTAAGTTTGTCAATGACAACCATTCTGTAAAGTGCACCAAAAATCGCAGGTGGAGGCTCACAGCCACTTTGAATCAGCAAACATTTAAGGAAGTACTGAAGCATTTCCCTGACATTAACAATCCCAGGAAAAGGGGGCGCTTATTTAAGGTAAAGACCATGTTAGGGCTAAACATATTGACATATACTTGTAAATGTTTGTTCCGGTTTTCAACCCTTTTTCAGTCAATTTCCTTCAACTGATTGTGGGCAGCTTACTCTGTCATGCAAAATTTGAATTATTGATCAAGTTATGTAATGTAAATATATGTGCACTCCTGTCTACTAAAGAGCTTTTTTGGCTTTTCATATCTTACTTAGGCACAATTTTTATGTGTACAGTTTATATACATTTTTTATATCAAGTTAAACATTTTTAGATATTTTATAGTAGTTATATAATCTTAGTTTAGTTTAGATTATTATTTATTCCCATTACATTTTTACTTTGTTATTTTGTTTTCTTGGCGCACCTGTAAGCTAGCTGGTGCTTCCTGTAGACTGCGCTTATCAAGTCTATGGGACGCACCGTGACCACAGCTAAATGTGCGACCACGTAAAATAAAATATTTTCATGTCTATGTGTGTGAGAGATTTAGTCTGCCAAAATCCATGTAAAATTGTTAATATTTAGTGAACAAGCTTTTCTAGCCGTGTTCCGTCGGGCCAAGATTGTTTAAGACCAGATAAAGTAAGTTCCTAGGTGGCGCTAAAATGTTAGACAACGTAACCAATGTTTGGAGGTTACTGAGTTCTTCAGGGTTCAAAAGAAACTTGGCTGCGCAGTTTACTGTTTATTATTTGCAGTCGCTTGTAAACAACTTGGATGTGCCAAAAGTGTTTTAAATAATAAATAATACACTGTATTACAATATTTAGAGAGGATGCTACATCAACCTCAGCTGGTTCCATGCGGGTCCTCTATCCTGGTCGAATTGGAATTTGGAAACTGTTGGTTTTTGTTGATGGAGGAAAACTGGAGAACCCGGAGAAAAACCCTCGGAGCAAGGCGACAACCAACAACAAACTCGACCCACATATGGCACAGGGCTGGAATCGAAGCCGAAAGGCATTGGTGGGAGGCAAGCGCTCTCACCACTGCGCCATCCCTGCCTTGCGTTCATCTTTAGGTCAGTCAAACGTCTTGAATCTTATTTGTTGATGTGCCATCTCTTGAAGATCTGAAACTAAGTTTTCTTGAAAGTTTCTTGACCTGAAGTAGCTCCACAAATTCTCTCTTCATTTCCGGATCCCTGAATGCGTAAATAAACGGATTGACAGCACTGTTCGAATAATGCATCCATTTCACGAAGTCTACCAAACGTTGAAGTCCGGGATATTGCGGTAAGCAACGAAAACAGTACACAGCGGTCATTAAAAGAACGTAAAACGGCAGCCATGCAGCGAAGAAAAAGCCCGACACCACGGTTAAAGTCATGGCTAGTTTGATCTCCTTTTTCAGATGGCTTTTTTCACTACAGCTCATCTTGTTTGCCTCAAAACCAGGGGTGTGACGGTTCAGCGATTTAGCAATGCGGAATATTCCAGCGTACATATAGCTGACGATCACCAACGGAGCAATGAAGCCGACAGTGGTAAAGCTCGGGGCGTACAGGCGTTGGAGTTTGAACATACTCTGCAACGGAGTCAACGAAGCGATCAACGCCGCAAACACCCAAGCCGACGCAGTTGTTCCTGTGTAAAAATGTTCAGGAAGTCGCTGATATAAAAACGGTCGGGAAACGGACACATACCGTTCTACGCTAATGGCTGTTAAATGGAAGACAGAGGTCAGCGCGCTGAAAATGTCCAAGCTGATGAACAGCGCATAAAGTACTTCGCCTTTGCCTATCCCGAGCCCAGAGATGCAGATCCACAGCGGCAACGAGACGACGCCCACAATGCAGTCAGAGCAAGCCAAACTGATTAAGAACATGTTACTTCTTTTTCGTAATTTTCGATTGTGCTTAAAAGCGGCCATCACAATCGAGTTGCCGAGGACGATTGCAAAGGCGAGTAGGACGGAGAAGATTATAAAAACGAAAGTGTCAACCTCAGATCTGAGAAGTTGAACGACAGGCGTTTCTGACTTGTTCAACGTTTGTTTTTCAATTACATTATCCATTGATAGGTTGTGATTTACCTTATGAGCCATGTTACGCTCTCGCTCGCTTTCTCGTGATTTCTTGGCGACTAAAACAAATCAGTTTGAAACAAAGAGAAGGGTTCTAAATAAGCAAAAATATTGATAAATCAAACAGTGGGTTATTGACATCTTAAAATCCTTTTTCCGGCTTAAACACCTGCTTGCAATCTTGTTTTTATTTTCACCTTTTCTCTTTACTTAATTCCGTTAAAACACAATTTGTGACTTCTCGGCGTGTGTTGATATCATCAGCGCAAAAAGGCTTTCTTGCAATTTAGGTTTGAAGATCTTTTCAAGGCAGCACTTTTTGCGATACCTTTCCGGCCAAACTCACTTTCTGGCCATGATGCGGTCGATATCTTTTTGCGTTCACCTGCAATATCTTGCAATTCAAGAACTCATTTCCCAGTTTTTAATCCCGCTGTCAAAAACATCGATATTTCAATAGCGTTTTGTTGATATAAGAACGTTGTAGTGATTGAAACTGGATTGAATGAATACACTTTAAGAGGACAGCTGACATTTTCTTGGGGAAAATATAAAACGAACCAAGAACGTGTCCAGTTACAATCAGAAGCAATGGGAGATTTTTTTCCGTTGATAAGCGAATTTCAATTTCCGACAGCTAAGAATAAAATATTTAGATGGGTTGATAAACCCTTTGAGCCAATGTTTCCAACTGAGAGAAATTTCTGGGCAGAGCAAAATTATCACGAGAAAGAACTTTAGTTTTGAGGGGTGGTAAATGCATAGTAAATGCGAGACTTGGCGAGAAGGCGAGACTGGCGTTTTCCTTTGCGAGCCCGAGACATTTTGGCTTCTTGAATAGCGATACCGAGACTTCACTCACTGAAGTGTTTTAAAAGTGAACTGTAGACGTTTAGATTCTAAGACATGAAATCTCATTTATAAACACAAACAAACAAACGACTTCCTTAAGCCTTCCTTAGCCTTTCAAGAAATCGAGACTCCATGACTACTTTGTAAAAAAAAAAAAAAAAAAACAGAGACGGCGAGACCTACATAACCGCTAAAACACGAGACCCGTGAAATTCGACGAACATTTAATTGCGAGGCCCAAGAAGGACCATTCGCCATCCTTTATGAATGAGTTGGCTAATCAATCAGTTTTAGTTAAACTGCGCTTCCAATTCTCAATAAGACGTGCCACAACTGGATATTGTTTCAGGGGTTGAACATAAATAAATTTTTAATATATAATATTTGTAACTGCAATAACAAAGTTGAGAAGGATACTGGAAACGTCACGAGTTGAGAAAATGCAATTACTTTATTCAAAGTGCGTGGGTAACATACGGTATATAAAGGAAGGAATAAACAGTAACTCAAAAAGCAATTTGTTTCGAAGGATGAACAACAGCCCCTGCTGAGTAGCAGGCAAGCAGCTAAGCAAATAGTAAATAATAAAATATATGTAGTTAAGACGTGGGCATAAAATTCAAACATTCCCCTATTTTTACTGATTTGGTCGTATCAATTTTTCTAAAAGATGCTTTTTTAAAACCGTTCAATTGCGCTCAAAATACTTACAAGAAAAACAGTTTTCTTTATAACATTACAACGCCGGATTAAAATGTACAAGATTTTACTTTAGCGCTATTAGCAACATGTTCGCTCTTTGCAGCCTGTCTACCAGCTGGAAATGTTTCGTTCTGAATCAGTGGTAATGGCTACAAATGAGACCTGAAGCAAATGTGGGTGATGGTAATAGCCTCTTTTACATGTGCCACCAAAGTTGCATCAAAATCTACTGTGGTTTTATTTTTCGATCAGCTTTGTCAGAATATGCAGTCGATATTCAAAATGGACAGTTCTATGCAAATGATATAACTGGTATTGTCTGCTTATCAAAACCATGCGCTGACATGGACATTGATGGCGTCACAAGTGGTTTAATGATTCCTTTCCAAACTGCTACAAAAGCCGACTTTGGCAACAAAAGAATTAAAACCGTAAGGCGTTTATACTTTTAACACCATCTAATCTGCATTTTGATTTCTTCCTTTATCTTGGATCATCGATGCATATTATTTTCCGTCAGCAGTTGCATTTCGTAACTCGTCAGTACTCATAATTGCCCAATTCGAAGGGAAAATATTCAGGGCCGTAGGCAGGAAAAAAATTATGACTGAAGCAATGCCTATGAAGAAATTATGATCCTAGGTATTGAGGGTGTTTAGGGTGACTAAAAACAACAAAATCGAAAAACATGCAATATAATGTGCCACGATTTGCCTGTTGCTAACTACGGCCCTGATATTATTCCTTTTTTTTCTAGGCGTCATCCTTGACGTCACCGTCGTCCTTGCTTAAGCTCCCTAGATACACGCAGGACGGAAGGCACACACATCTCTAACGTGTCTTCGTTAAACGACTCGTCGTTCAGTCTTTTTATCGTCGGTGTCACGTGATAGTTTTTTTAAACATGTTAAAAAATGTTAAATGTTGAGTGTTTATAGTGGTCGATGCTCTTAGCTAAAACTAGCTAGTTCTCAGGCATGCCACTTAAAGTGTCTATACGGCCAACAGGGTTTTTTGTGGTTTGGTATCTCTATAATGTGTAAAAAGGTATTCTAAGAAAAAAAAATTGGATTCCGACATTTTAACGCCCAAAGACATCTAGCTTTAAAGTTCCCGCTTCAGCCACGCCCAATGAAGTTGACCGTGAGCCAGTGGCAAAAAAGAGTCTGGTTTTCTGAATGGGTTGTGACGTCAAGTCAGGAATTGCAAAATCCTGCTAGCTCAGGTCACTGTTGTTTCAGTAGTGGTTAGGAGTTTTCGTCGACAAAAAGCAAACAAAACGAAGTTGGTGGAACAATGCGGTTGTCAAGCAAGTAAAATAAAAACATGAGGCTTTGAGATGTTCCTGAAGTGACGTCATTCGTCACCAATCTTTCGTTACGCGGTCAACTTCATTGGGCGTGGTCGAAGCGGTAAATTTAAAGCTTGATTTCATGGCAAAAAAAGCACCGGAATTGTTTTTTTTTTTGGTTTGAATACATTTTTAGATGTTATAGATATACCAAAACCACAAAAACCCTGTTGGCCGTATAGACACTTTAAAACTGAAAGTAAGAAATTTTCAAATGGTCGGAATAGATTTAAGAATCCTCTCTGACCGAGGAGTTGAACAAGCGTCTACCCAGAGACAACTCCAACTTGGTAGTCAGAGCGGACTTGAAATCGCGACCTCTGTATTTTAATTCCGGCAACTTGTAACCACCCGGCCATGCTGCCTCCCCGCAGCTTTCGGAATCCGTTCTATGAAAGGATTTTTCTCTGAAAAGAAGAGCATTATTAAAAGAATATATCTGGATGAATTATACAGTCGATAAAGATTCCCCAGATAATTGTAAGTTACTTACGTATTACTCACGCAATCAGTCAACTTATGACATATTCTTCATCAATAATGATTTATGAGAGTAAATCATACTTAGCCGTGGCGGTGTTCCAATATCCGATCTTAATTAACTTAGATTTTTACGATTTTACCACTCCGTTTTCAACTTTGTTCTGGTTTCGATTCAAAAGATATCAAATACTCGAGACAGTGTTTAATCACATTTTCGGCAAACACTTCCAAGTTCGTGAAAATACCCCTTCCGCTACGCGTCGTATTTTCAACTCTCTTCTTGGTGTTTGGAAATGTGGTAAAACACTGTTACTTGCGTTTGATATAACGCTTTCCGCCCTTTGTCAAAAGTTACTGACTCTAGTTGTGTATGTAAGCCTAGTAACCCACTATTTACTTTTTTGGTTATTTTGTTAAGTTAATCAATTTATGGCGACACGCACAGGCAATTTAGAAACAGATTACGTCTCGCGATCATTCTCAGTCTTTTATCATGATGGTAGTGTATGAATCATTTGTCAGTAAAGCTAAGCTTTACTATTGTTTATTACGTTTCCAATTTTCACGGGTTTATTGGCATATCAAGTGTATTGATAAAGGGATAGTAAGATACCTTCAATAAATCATACTTTCTTTGATGTGTGGACTGCAATTATTTTCATGCACGCTCTCAACTCTTGCCGCTGCAATCATTTTCATGCACGCATTCAACTCTTACAAGAGATTACACATCCGCTTTCATCACTTTTTCTTACCTCCTGAAATTAATTTCTTTTTGAATAATTTAACTCTCGTGATCTGCTTATCTCTTAGTCTTCGCATCTGCATGTAGCCTGCGGCAGCAATATATTTAAGCTAAAAACTGTATAGCGTCATGCATGTGGCTTAACTGCTAGTGTATGTGAATTGTCAGTTTACAGACTTTACAGTCTTCTTAATACTTTTTTGATCGATGTATTTTGTCACATTTTACTCGATACATAACTAAACTGAAATGAATTTAGTCACAGTTTATCGAAAGGTGGTCCTCATCTTTAAAAGATTTCATTTTGTTTTCAGGATTGAGTTTTGTACCTATCACCAAGAAGCCGTTGTCCACTTTGTTCCGACAATCTTTCACATATCACTCGAAGGAACTAACTGGCTCACAAAGCAAGATAATCAAAATTGAGCAAACTTTGAGTTGACATGTCCAAACTTCAATATTTATATAACGGCTAATGAAAATCTTCATCACCTGCCAGGGCTAAGTTAATGATATCGGGCTTATTTTGCTAAGAAACTTCAAACTCATATATGAAAGACTGATGTTTAATAGTACTCTTTCTCCGCTAAATGTCACTAGAATCTAGTATTGACCGCATGCAGGAGAAAACGGCTCAACTACTGAATCAATATACAAAGGATATAATTATATACTTGCACTGGAAACAAACTGGCTACAAAATTATTTTTTTCCCCATCAGGTCTCTCCGGTTTTTCGAATTCCGCAATCATTAGTTTGTTAAAATCAATTGGATATTCACATCGAGTTTCCAATTGGCTCAATAAATGATTTGCTTGGTGGCAGCATTGAACTGAATTGGGTAAAGTGGCACAAAAACATTTGAGTGTTGTTTTTTTCGGTGATTTTTTTTTTTACTTTCATCCTTTTACGGGGTTAAGGATAACTTTTTTTTCCTTTTTGATGTCTATGAACTGATATAAAGTAGTAGAAAAAGTATGTACTTTGTGTCCTGAAAGATCTAATTAAATTCGACTGAGGAATATTTGACCAGTACTGGTAAATAATTTTCGTTATAACTACAAGAGCAACCATATCCAAAGCATATACATTGCCAGTTGACTGGTCATTGACCTTGAAAACAAAAGATCTTGCTCTTTTAGCGAACGTGTAAATTATAAACATTTTTGTTCTGTTAGAGTGGGCTATTGTAATGCTGGACTTGTGAATCGCAATGTCCCAAGCTGATCTTCGAAAAACGGCCTGCCTAGCCTAGCACTTGTGACCATTGTCGTCAATTAAACAGTCATGGTAGTTTCCTTACTATCTTGTCTGCATGTCGATAACAACTTGTGTATTCGTATGTTCCGGTTCGATTTGATTGAGTCCGCACAACTTTCCCAAGGGACCGAGAAGTCTGGCGAATGTTCGGCGCATTTCGATATCCCGGTAAGCGTATATGGCTGGATTGATGGCACTGTTGGAGAAATGCAGCCATTTTATGATGTCCACCATTACAAACTGAGCGTTGATTGAGGATGGGAGGCAAGTGATACAGTACAGGTACAACATGTTGACAACAAAAAATGGAAACCAAGCGATGAAAAAAAACCCAGTCATAACAAGAAGCGTCAATGCCGCTTTACGCTCTTTTTTCAGCCTTCCTTGTCCCATGTTTCCGTGTTGTAATGGATCGCGTCGGATTAGCACTCTTGCAATGCGGAAAATCCCGATGTTTAAAATTGTGATTGTTGTTAACGGCCCCAAGAAGCACAAGGCAAATAAAGCGACAGAGTATACCTCAAGGAGTCTCAACTTTAGCGATATATCACTATCGTTTTGTAAATAGTTTGCTGGATGTACTGAGGCGACGACAATCCCTAAGGTCCAGGACATCATTGACGCTACCGCGTACGGAGAGACGGAGAGCGTTTGGTGATAAAACGGTCGCGAAACGGCTATGAAACGCTCGAATGATATGGCCATCAAGTGAAGATTGGACACTACGGCGCTGAAGATGTCAAACGCGTTGTAAGCTAAAACAAATATGACGCTGACATCCCAACTCTTGATGGAACCGTAGATTCGGATTGGGATAGCGACACCTCCAACGAGTAAGTCAGACAAAGCCAGGCTCACTAACAACGAGTAGGTTCCAGTGCGAAGTCGGTGATTTTTCACGTAAGCTGCAATCACCAGAAAATTACCTCCCACGATTAAAAGTATCAGAAAGGTGTTGACCACAATTCCTGTTGTGAGTCCATCTGAAATGAAATCGAGTTCCCCTGAAGAATCGGTTCCGTTATCGGCTTCTCGTGTGGTGTTGTTAACGATTGTCTTGTTATCCATTGCAAACGATCGACGCTCTAGTTGGTATGTTTTTCACGACTGAAAAATCGTCAAACCTCAATACAAAAACACCAAAAGGTGTTTTATCAGCCACGTACTGTGAGAACAGATTCTTCTGTGACTTTACAGGCGTTCTGTCTTTTATCGCTATCGATTTTGTAATTTTATCGCAAATGAGAAAGTCTTGAAGTGTCTTACCTGTGACTTACTAAGCAGTGTTAAATATAAATTCCCCGACTAGATTAGACATAGTTTTATCGGTTTGGCCAAATGATTGAACATACATGTTGTTTTCACAGATTTTTAAAATATGCTGCAACCATCAGTCCGGCCACTAGCAACAGCCTGCCTCGTCCGTTGAGCGATTCTTTTATGCCCTTGACGTCCTTTTATGAAGACAAACGATTTCAAAATGAAATTAAAAAAACTAAAATTCGACTGGCAAAATCAGACAGTTTTAAAGGACACTATGTCGAGTCTTCCGATTAACTTTGCAATTTCATTTGTGATGAATGAATTCCCAGCGGGTTGGTTTGTTCGTCGACAGGAAATTAAGTTATATGGGCAGTCGTAAAGTTCGCTTCTTACTGGTTTTTGCTCATAAAAATAATTCTTGTGAATGAGAACATGTTTATGATTTCCGCCACGGCGAATTTGTTTTACATATAAGTCAAATTGCTTTCGATACGTAAATGGCACCAAAATTTATTATCGATAACTTTAATCTAAATGGAAAAAGTGAGGAATCAGTTTCTTCGTAAGATATGCTTTGTCTCTATTTGCTTAGAAGGACATGGTATTCCAATGTTTCTTTTTTCGTTTTTACTCTTCCATGACCTCGATCGTAACACGTAGTCAATGCTACCGCACGAAAAATACTGCGTGACTGTTGAACACTGCCTAAAATGTTTTGACTACAAATTCAGGAAAACTTTTAAAATTACATGACAAGGCTCAGTAGTGTTTTTTAAGAAATGCTAAATTAGGTATATTTTATGGCGTTGATGGAAAAGCGTCGCAAATTAAATTCTTGTAAGACTTATTTTACTAAACTTCGAGAACATAACCTGTTAGTTCGCAGATTCACAAGAATGAAGCCACATTACTAATTTTTCCTCATTGTGCGAGACTTGAGTTAAGTGCCTCTCGAATTTTTCACAAAAAGGGTTGCCGATCGACACAGAAAACCGGTCCCTTTGAGTAAATGCTATAAAATTCACTAATCACTCCGCTGCAATTAACAGGCCATGTGTTTCTTAAATATATAGAAAACATCTATACCCTTATTGCCTATTTTGTATTTTGAGACCTCGCTTCCAGGTGCGCCTGTTGTCTTATTCTGCTACATTTTCACTCCATAAAGCAAGTTCGGATCGCACTCAAACCAACGATCAATAGCACATGATGTATGCAGCCTGAAAATTCAGTGTGTGGATTTTAGGTTTTCACAGGGTAAGACATAGAAGTGGACTGTACAAAGACAAAGTAGAATTTTGAAAAAAAAAATCACTGCCTCAATTAACTTAAGCCACGCAATGAAATATTTATCAGGAGGAGCACAACAAGAGGAGAAATTAACATGCCATTTTACTGTATTATTTTAATTTCAAGGAATTATTTCAAACTTTCTCATAAGTAGCTGTGATTTTTTACATTTTCTGTACTATTTCTAAAGGTGGTTTGTCGTTTTTAATCTTTCCCAATCTCAATCATTGATCGTTGTTTCCGTTTTGGTCATCTTTTACCTTAGCCATCGCCATGAAGATAATTTCGAACATTGAACAAATAGAATAAATATTATAATATTATAAAATAATTCTTCTAAACGTACTTTTGACATTAACCTAAGAGTGAAGAAAAATAATGTGAAATTGTAGCTATTAAGATATATAGTAGATGACTCCGCCTGTCACAAACTTATTACAAATGACATACAGCTTTATATGTACGACAAAGAACTCTATTGACTTATAAATCTCCTTTTAAAGAAAAACTGCTGCATGCAGAATAACAAATAGAAAATTGAAAGAATAGCTTTGTCAAATAAATATTGTTTGGGCTTTAGAATCGTTACCATGACAAGCAAAAACAAGCTGAAAAAACTGTGGCAAAATTAAATGATTTTCACGTTTACTGATTTTTAATTTTTCATGTTCTGACGCGCAAGGACTGGGAACCAATAATTTACTTCGATGCTTTCGTCAAATAAAAACTGCGTTGGCCCATGCTCTACTATCTAGAAAAGAACAAAGAAAAATTCTGTTCAGAAGATATGCAGATTATTTACATTTACACATATTTGATAAAGTGCGCGTTCTGATTGCCTGTGAAACTGATGTTATATCATGCAGAGATCGAAACACCGGAAACCGTGTTTCGTCATTTTGTGCATTTCCTCAACGGTGTTTTACTAAAACAATCTTTACATTAAAGACCATTTGAGAAACTAATAAAACACCCGCGTTAGGTTGTGTTTTCTAAATTTTGCCCATTTCTCTCGGGTGGCAAATGCTGCTCAATACGCTCTTTTACGACTCTCTCAGTACGTACAGCGTCTCAACAGCTTCTTGGTATTCGAGCATTCAATATAAAGACACCTTGCATGAATGGCGCCGATATTTGAATAGTAATACGTATACATCGCATGCCTCGCATTCATGTGAAAAATCCTTTGTCTGGAAGCATAAACACGAGGCTTAGGATGTACAAAGTATTGCTTTTCAAATTTAGGCGCCACGCTTGTTCAGCAGTTATTATCACGAATTTCGTGAGAGAGATTTTCCTCCATGTAAACATTAGAGTAAATTGTATTTGTGTCCCATGCATTGAAGATGATTCACCAAATAATTTGACCACTAATTTTGTATTCTAAGTCCCCTTTGGGTCAAAGTACTGTTCTAGGACATCTTCTGCTGGCCTAAAGGCGAGGTTGCTATAGTGCACAATGTCGTTTTTAACTGGTCCATTGCCTCCGTGGGTACCAGTACCCTGTGGGTAGGAGTCAGTGATAGGAAATACGTCGAGAACTTGGAAGCCTGCCTGGCACATGCGCGAAGTAGCGAAAGCGTTGTAAAGCAAAATACGCTGTGGAAAGAATACAGAAATACCAAGAATAACGGTCATATACTGATACATTGTCTAAGGGAGTAGCAACTTACTAGTTCCCAGAGTCTCTCTTTTTCACGCCTTGAAGGGAAACTGGGAACAATTAACGCTGGTGGAATTCGAATAGTGGATTTGAATTACATAACAAGGAAATAGAGATTTGATAAAGATTTACGATTGAGAATTAGAATTCTAACAAATCCTAAGATAGGCGAAGGACTCAGTTGGGTTGTGTGAATTTATTTTTCTCCTTATTTGTTCCTCTGGCATAAATTTGACGCCTCCCGTTGAAATCTGCTTAAGACATCCTAAAGACCCGTGGAACAGGCGCAAGATAACGTCATCCGCTTTTAAAGGTAGTTGACTAAACTTAATGCTTTCATCGGATAGACTTTCTCGTTAAATCAGGGCGAGACACACGGTGTAAGGGCACAGTTTTTATGAGTCCCAATTAAGCTTCTACAAGATAGGATGAAGAGTAAGAGAGAGGATTCCCTATATTGGCCTTATTCTCAAAGCACACCCTCTCAAGTTGTTTTCAGATGTAGTTTCCAGTCCTCGCGAGGATGTCATCACAAGCGTTGCGTTGAGACATTTGTAGACTGAGGATGAAAATGCATGTGAAACAGTTTTAGCTGTCCACGTGAGCAGAATCTACGCCAAGGAATTGAATTGGCTAATCCTAAACATGAAAATCGGTAGTAATGCAAAAATAACTTGAGAAGGATTACCTTGGGGGCAAGGCCTACAAAGGAGACTAACTCTTTCACCCTTTATGCTATCCTCTCTTGGCTTCTATATAAAGCTAGGACAGATGGTACTTCACCTGTTGCGTCAAAAACCGCTTGTGTCCAAGGTGAATGTTGCTGGCCTTTTCCTTATTAATGGCTGTTGTTGTTTTCCATATCACCGTTCCCCGAAATTTTGACCTCGTCACGTTTGATGCTGCGTCTTTTTCTTCATCTGTGAGCACTTCCACCAAACCGTCGATAAGTTTCTTGTAGTTCGTAAAGTTTGTGCTTTCAACGAAGTGCAGGCCAAAGTTCATGATGATTGCGCTGCTTTCGTCCATTTGAGGATCGTAAACAACGCGGCGAAAACTCTGTAAAACTCTTTCATTGTCGTAATCGTAGTTGTCGTTTTCTTTCTTGGCAGCAGTAACGTTGGCAACCGAGTAAATCCAGTTGTAACTGAAATTACATCGCTTGAAAATGTCTCGACACAGTTGTCTTTGCATAAGCGATTGAGCAAAGAAGACGTTAACAGAATCGCCAAAAATCCATAATGTTCCTTCTTTGGTGGGAGACTCGTGCTTTTGGGGTGGCTCTGTGATCAATAAGTAAACTCAGTAAGCAATTAAAAAAGACAAAATTCTATGGAAATGATTGGTTTACCTCATAATACTTACTCTCCCACTTATTTGTAATTGCCACTAGGTCAAATAAGCTCTCTCTTTCTTTGTTTCCCAAATCTGCAGACATTATTGTTATTCTGTTCAACTTGCGTCGACTTCTGTGTTCTTTTTTTAATAAACTACCGTAAACATATAGCTCACGTACCTTTAACATGTGGCTTCCATGTGTTCTGAACCCATCGCCCATACCCATCCCACATGAAGTTACACTTGGTGGCACAATTTACTTTGCCGACTCCATGCTGATACTTGTCTGAAATGCTGGCGAAAGAGACCCTCCCTTGAGTAAAGAATAAATCTAATTTTAGTCAAAATCTCGGGCAAGCACTTTCTTCATAATAGCTGGAAAGGTTTGGGCACCTTCGATGGAAGTGGCTCTACGCAGAATCTCAGTTCCACTCCCCGGAGAAGTGCGAAATGAGGCCGCAATATATACTTGAGCTCTTACTGTAAGTGATTTTGAGGTCCGTACTTTAATTTACGGACCGGGTTTTGCCCCTTCGCTTCATATAAATTGAAGGGGAAAAAACGAGGATCCGTAAAAAGAGGTCAGCAAGATATTTATTATATCTCTACCGTGTATCTGACGGGTTCGGAAACGATTTCTATTCACACGGAACGGCTTCAAATTTCTGACATAAGTCGAAAGCAAAACGAGTCAATTTGAAATCGCTGTTAAGTCGCTGGCACGTTTTAATACACAATTTAAAGTAGTGGAGAGTTTAAAACTTTTACTAGCTATAAACGTTATGAGCACTTGGCGATAAATTACGAAAAATTTTGGCAGCAAAAACAGCTTCAAATTTTAACGGGCCGTACAATAGCATACGGCCCGCTAAATTGACCGATCACAGCGCGCGTAGTAACTAAGAGATAAAAAAAATTGGGTCTACCTGAAGTAATGCTGAATGCGAACAGGAATGCAATTTATGTTAAGCCTGAGGGACATATAGTTCGCTTTTTGCTCTTTGCTACAGTTATTCTCTACTTGCACAAATCCCAGTATACACCTTTCTTATCACCCCAAAAAATTTACATAGGCATTGTTTTAGATTTCTCATTGGACATCTTCATTTCCCAGGAGAAATTGCAAACAATGATTATGCAAAATTTTGGGGGGTAAAAGAGGTGTATTATGGGATTTGTGCAAGTACAGAATACAGGATTTGGGTACAAGCTGCAATCTTCAAACGAGAGACTTACTAGACCTACAAGCGTCATGAAGATTCTTACCATCACTAGCACGTGGGATGGTTATTTCGACAGGACTCCCATCCCACAAAGCGTCTTGGAGATAATCTTTATTTCCATCGACTTGTGGATGTCGCTGATATTTTCCTTGCGCGTTCCCTTGGAAATAAATTTTAGTTAGTCTAGTTGTTCATTATTGCAGGATTAACTAGTTGCTGCGGGTGCCTCGGTAACTATCAAAGAAAACTCTAGTAGTATCTAAAGCGAAGACGATAGCGAGCGGTGATATTGAGTGAGAGATAGACGACCTCAAAGATTATTGAACTCATATCATATATTGTATCATCGATCAGTGTGCAGTCCAACGGAACTCAAAATACGGAGTTCAAGCAGATCGCGTGGTTCCTCAATATTTTTAACTCGGCGACAAGATGACTTGCTTAGAAAATCAAAGCAAGATTTCACAGACAACATGAAATCCCCTTAATTCAATTTAGTTGTGCAGCAAGCTAGAGGCTATCTTATTTAAGGGTTAATGGATCCAAAGTGCGATGAAAGGACCAGAACCCGTAGAGGACGCGGACGTACACCGAGGATTCATTCCGAACATTATGCAGTCTAAGGGAGCGGTCCTCTTGGTATGTATGTTCTTGATCGAGTTATCGGGATAAACAGCAGCCACTTTAAACTTGCACTTAATTAAGGTTTTAATTAACTAAACGTGTTAAGGAAGTGTTAACGGTGTATTGCAAAACACTTAGGAACCTACCAATCATAAACCAGTCCCGGGGAGGATCCTTAAATCCATCACATAAAGTGTAATCCAACGTGATATTTGCAGTGTATACGCCAGATTCCAGTGCAAGAAACAAAACTTCGTACGTCCCATTTCCATGATCGAATACTGTCGGAGATATCGACGACGGCCCTCTGAGGAGGACCCTCCATGTGTCACCGCCTTGTGTCTTGGGAAGTCCTTCCTTTGTTTGCGATTGAATGCTAAAACGACTGTATTCTCCCACGGGTTTGATGTTCCAAAGTGAAATAAAGCTGTTGTTAGGATCAGTAGCATTTGTTCTGTCCATTGATGAGTTCCAGGCCATTTTGCTCTCACAAGGCGAGATCATGCCCTTCCAATCCAATCTCCACCGCTGTTGTCTACACCAGTGCGTCAGAAACTCTGTCGAGACCTTTCTGCTCTGTATTTCCTTCTCAAGCATCTCGGCCGTGCTATCTTTAAGCGGTATGTTTTTCTGCTCCAGGGATTTTTCATAATTTCCCCGATTTAACTTGTTTTCCACCGCTGGTCTTGAGAGCCACAAAAACACGTAGACGACAAGAAAGAAAACAACGAAGATCTTGTAGAAGTCTTTACTGGATCCTGCCGACCGTGGAAGGATCTGAATTCGCATGGATTATAATTGTTAAATCCACCTTCTCTGACCAAATGCCTCTCCTACTTGCTATTCACTTGCATCAGCATTTCTAGATCATAATACGAACAATAGCACAAATATGTAAATCTTAATTAACGAAGCTGGTGTCATATATGAGTGATATCTCACATTAAGGATGTGCGCCATTTGTTATAGGTTCGATCGCTTTAACTTGACCATCCACAAAAGATTCCTATTGCTTCATTAAAATTTAACTTTGCGGGACAGTAGGTAATGGAAAAAGGGTAATAGAGAGGATGTTGTTGCTATTTCCCCCCCCCCCCCGCCGCCGCCTCTCCCCCCAGTTCCTTGTTCTCTTTGCTTCTTACGGCGTGGCCAGGACAAGTTTTCCTCAGACTTGGTGAGTTGGGCTCCTCAAATCTGATTCTGGTCTGATCTTAAAATAAATAAACTACAGTATTTAGCCAGAGAGGAATCTACATCAGGCTTTGCTCGTTTTCATGCGGTTCCTCTATCCTGATCGAATTGGAATTTGGAAATGGTTTTTCAGAAGGGACGAAAACCAAAGTACTCGGGGAAAACCCTACGAGCAAGTCGAAAACCAATAACAAACTAAACCCACATATAACTTAACTTAAACTTAAACTTTAACTTAAACTTAACTTTAACGTTAACTTTAAAGTTAACTTGAACTTGAACTTAAACTTAAACTTAAACTTAAACTTAAACTTAAACTTATATGATACCGGACTGGAATCGAATCCGGACCACATTGGTGGGAGGCGCGCGGTCTCACCACTGCTTCCCAAACTTGCTTCTCCAAATTGAACTATTGAGATGGGTATTTCATTTCTTCTCTCGCGCATTACAACCAAACGCGCGGTAATTGTAAGCTGGTACCATAACCATGCATGGCAAGACACGAGAGCTTGATTTTCGATAGCCTCCTGCGTCTTCACACGAGACTAACTTCTTGCGAGTTTTACCGCAATCAAGGCCAGCGACAATCAAGTTCTCGTACTAACGCCATGCAACTAGTTAACGAAACATTCCTTTTAACGAAAACAATTGGTCATAAATGAAATGGGGTTTGGGCTGGAACCATGGAGTGAATACCTACTGGAACCATAACATTTAGAATTAGAAATAAATTACTATTCCAAGGGGGTAACGTTTGAAATTTAAGGAGCGAAGATAATATAATTTGTTGAAAATTACCTCGAAATCCGCTACTCGAGAACTCCAGCTGTCCACAAGTTGTTAACAGAAACTGCAGCCTTCAATATTTTCACTTATTAAATACTTAACAGTTTAATTTGTCATACGTTTAATCCCGTACAGACGTATGTATTCTGTCGTTCCAAAACGCTAAAAAAGTGAAAACCGGCTTTCACAAAATAACTGAAGCCACAGACGGAAGCGATCACTGTCTTAAGACATTTTGTTTTTGGCTGAAAACGGCTGGTAGCAGGTAAAACCTATTGAGGCATATTATAAGTCGCGAATCGTTTAGGTTTAAAAGCCTGTTGGACTGTTTTGCGGTGCGATCTGCACTGTCAATAAATGAACGGAATTACGTACGACAATTCGATGTGAACTCCTATGTATTTTGTTACCCTGGTTGGTCATTTCCGACTTGAATATTGGCTCATAAGTTCATGCTAGATTTTCGCGCAAGTGCGGCCTTCAAGGTCCAGAGGTGGTGCTTTACCACATGAACGAGCATGGGTGACTGGTGGTTTCAGAATTATCTTATCGAAAACATTCATTGAGATCCCAGAACCAGAATGGGTATTTAAAGAGCTCTGTTCCTTTCCACTGCAGGGCAAAGATCTTAAAAAGATGTCCTTTTCTTTCTCGGGCTTTGACTTCAATTCAAATGACTTAAATGGAATCAAGGGGTGTAATCAGTGATGCATCCATGCGTCTACTGCACGTGTTCTTATTTGGAACGCAAACTGGGTTGAATGGGTCAGTTAGTGAGTCAACATATAACCTGCCTAACGATAGGCAAATGAGACCATAACTTCCATAACTGTAGGTTAAGAAGTAAGTGTAGAGTTTTCCAGCCAGTTCTCTAACCCTTCAGATACATGAAGGGCGCTTTTAATATTTTCCGCTTAATTGGAGTAAACATATTTGATTAACACCTTACAAAAGAGATACCTGCAGGACCTGTCTCGTAAAACCTGTGGCAACAACCTTACCGGCCTAAAAAAAATGGCGGTGGTTTGCTTTTATATTACAACAAGAGAATGAACGAAGATTTTTGATTCGCGGAGTTATTCGCATTCGTTAAAATCTAACGCAGGTTTTCCTCAAGGCAGTTTCTTGGTTTTGTTTGGCTAGGATCGTGGGCAAATGGGACTTGGAACTACTGTGAAAATGGCAGCTTTCTCGGCCACCGTTAAACTATAACTACGATCAGTTTCCAGATTCACCTTGAACAGGCTTCAATCAATCGGACTGTAGAAACCACATCACTGTAAGCTATAGCCGATATATACTGAACTCGATATTCACTGACACCACAATGTCTGCGTATGTTATCAAACTAACTGAAGAGCAAGACGAAGAGGAGAAAGAAAGGGTCGCTTGGTGTTCAAAGAGAAACGTTTACTTCATCCTAGCGTCAGTTCTTATATTTCTCGCAATGTTTCGACTCTGGCTTGTTACTCATCTGGTAGCTGCGCCAAATAATCTAAAATTGGACTAAATCTTTATTTTAGTCTTGAATAAATTAAAAACAAGCGTGTGCCATGGACAGGTGCGAGGAACAAGTCTCGAAGAGTTTATTGTCTTCTACAGCCACAATATTGATAACTTGATCAGTCCGGATATGAAACACTGGACAAACAACTGTTAACCTTTAAAGAAGACACAATATGCAATGGACGAGGTCCTCAACGAGCTTCATGTATCATCGTCAAGAGCCAATATAAAGATGAAAGGGTAACTTTATAATCATGACTTACTCTGTTAAGATATTAATATAGGTTCCTGAAGAATACAATGCCTTGCGGAAGAGTCATATATGGAACTCTTCCTTAATTAATTTCACTAAGGAGGACTTTCATGCCGGGTGTTTGAGTTATATCGCCATTTTTAACGATGCAAATAATCATAAGCAAAGAATACTGGTATCCTCAGAACAGTTTTGATCTTCTTCCATAATCATCGTGTTTTAAATCGCTGAAGTCGCCAATAAGGAAGAAGATGTTTTGAGATGGCACTAATTTAAGTAAAGAAAAACGATACAGAAACGATTAAATTTTCAAGAAGATATATTCTCCAACTAGGAAGCCTTTGTTTTGCATTGATGTAAAACTCTTGGAAAAATATCAGTTCCATCAGACAAAGATACGTTGAAAATACTTAATTATACTTATTGTCAAGATTGCAGATCACTTGCACGACAGATTTGTCAGCCTTCTTACGAATGTCATTTAATGAAACGTGTAGCGTCAATAAATGGTGCAGTACATTTGGCATGTGTAATTCGTCAGCCAAATAAAAATTGTTTTGAATATCTGGATCAGGACCAAGGACCAGACAGATGAGAATATCTTAAAAATAATCGGGTGAAGCCTGCGGGCGTTTGCTTCTCTGCAGCTCGGTTTTGCGTGCACCAAAAGGTAAGAACAAGATAAAAGTGTTTTTCAAGCGTATTCCAGAAGGGCCATACTAATGATTGGTTGTTCCAATCTCTGATGAAGAGGTCGTGACTAATTGCACATCACAAAAACACAAAAGGCACTCAATGGCTCTCCGTGGTGAACACTTGGAAATCTTCGATCCTTAAGAAAATGAGAGAGAGAGAGGTAAATGACTTAATTGATTTAGCACGCACAATCGCCGACTGCTCGATGAAGCCCTACTCCATTCAATTTGCCCTTCACGAACATAACGTCTGGCTGATCCCTCGAGAGCAAACAGTCTACCTTGAATCCCATAATGACCTCCAAAGGAAGAGAACGTCTTTAATCATATTCTTATTGTTACTCTCAGTTTTCAGCCATTTGCAGTTTTTACATTAAATACCTTGGTGTAAAACAATATGGTTCAGACTGGTGCCACACTATTCGAGACAAACTACAAAAACAGCACCTAATTGTTTTTCCAAAACACTCTATTTTACCACCAAGGGAAAACAATACAAGCTCCAATATGGTCTCGGACGTGATGCTCTGATTGTTTACTCGTTTAAAGTAAAAAAAATTGCATTTGGACAAGAAAATTCTTCTTTCGAAGTCTTAAGAAATGTCGCCCATTGCAGGTATCTTTTCGTCTGAACCTCGCTAAAACAAATACATCGAAAATACAGTATTCAGTCAACTTCTAACAAATGCATCCGTAGATAAACAAAACAATCAGAAAATTGAAAAATGGTGTATAATAGTGTTTGGATCCAAACTGGTTTAATTATCCAGCAACGCGTAAATGTAAAGTAGAACATAAACGAACAACAAAACGAACAGATGCGTAAATCCCACGGTAAAGATATTTTACTTAGAACTGATGAATTTTCTCAAAGGACACGAAACTAAATTTAAGGTTAGGCAAGGCAATTAGATTTATCCTAAAAGTCGTTTTCTACCTTTGGAGTCATAGAAAGGTTTAAAAGTTAAAGTAAATTGAAAGCAAACGTTTACATATTTTATTACATTAACAATTAAATGATACTGACATTGCATGTCAATAAAGCATTGTGTTCCAATTTACCAATGTATCAATATTAGAAGCACAGAATGCAACGGGCAAAGAGGTCCGTCACGGAACAGATTTGATCAACTGCGCAGCTATTCACAAGGTAGAATATTCAACAAATGTCCGATATTTTATTATCCAAGAACTGGATATCCGCTCACTTTTCCTCGAGTCTGTCTAATTGAAACGTCAAATTGATAGTTTTGACGTAAAATCCTATTGGCTAAGTAAACAAGCGCTCATTGCTCATTGGCTAAAATGCAAAAGGAAACCAATGTAGTCACCGCTTGTCGCTAACAAAGAGAGAAAATAAATGTAAACTTTTGGCAGTGCAAGCAAAGAACCAGATGTATTTACATTTAAAGTCTAAGCATAGCTTTTCAGAAATTAACGGCGCTTAGCCGGTGTTGCGCCCATATCTAATCAATAACTGAAGTCAGACACAAAATGGACAACGGAACTTCTCTAGACGAAAGTGCTACCAATGAGACATTGCAGACTCAAGATGGACTTTTTCGAACTAAAAGTGAAGTATTCGTTTTTATGGCGCTTTACATCCTGCTCTCATTACTGGCGATTACTGGAAACTCTTTAGTTGTTGTTGCCTTCAGAAAAGTTCGCCTCCGGGCAGCCATCAACTTGTTTTTTGTTAGTTTGGCCGTCTCGGATTTGATGGTCGGTGCAGTTTCCATTCCATTGTGGATCTACAACCTTTCCTGTCCTTATTTCAGCTCGTGCATCGAACCAAACGTTTCAGTCAGCGTGTTTTACAGAGCGTTCGATGTATTCAGCGCGATGGCATCAATATGGAACCTTGTGGCGATAAGCGTGGAACGCTATTTGGCGATCTGCTGGCCCGTTCATCACCGGTTGAGTTCCTTCACGAGATACTACTTGATGATCTTTGCGACTTGGAGTCTCTCCGTGATGATTACAGCTGTTTACTCGGTAGACTTCAACCCCACGTGGAAGAGTTATCGTGGTTCGCTGATGTTCGTGGCAGGTTTCGCTGTTCCTCTTCTCGTCATCACCGTCATGTACAGTAGCATTCATCGAAGTGTTGTGAGCATGAACGCGCACTGGAAAAGAGCGAACGCCAAGGCATCCGTGCTACGCAAGAGCGTGCAACGGGAAAAGAGAACGGCAACGACTGTCTTCATTGTGACAGCGTTGTTCATAGCTGCTTGGCTTCCTTTTTTCGTGGTGTCCATGCTATGGACGTTTCATCGATCGAGTCTTCTTGTCGGAAGTGGTTTCATCCGACTCATGGACTTCATAAAATGGATGCATTACAGTAACAGCGCTGTGAACCCAATCGTATACGCCTATCGCAGCGAAGAGATAAGGAGAATGCTGTTTAAATTGCCAGTGCCGGTAACGGGGAGAAGAGATGGATTCCCTGGGAGAATGCAACCGACGGGGAATAGGCCTAGGATCACCTAAATTTTGAAGAGCTCTGTCTATCTGTTTAAGCTGGCGAATGAGAATCCCATTGAGGGATAGAATTGTGTTAAGTTTGTTAAAATTATATGTTCGATTAGATGCACAAAGCATTAATTTGAAAAAAATGTATTTTGTTTCACTGTTCAGTTGGATATTTGGTGTAAACACTTAATGGTGGTATCGATGAAGAAGGCAGTAAATTTGAATATATGTTCTTGTATTACTGTCAGCTTTTTGGAGTTTGACTGACAGATTTGACTCCCGAACAGGGAAGCCCTCAACTTTGAAGGACAAGGGTATCTACATGTATTCTTTAAAAATAGCTAGCTTTCAAATACAAGGACAAACTAAACATCGCTTTTCAAACAAAGAAAGCTGCACTACGTAGTGGATCAGGATGAAAAAAAAAGAAAAAACATCATTGACGACGGGAATGTTAGTTGAAATCTGCCCCTGCGCAATGCCCAAACCTCGGAAGCGCTAATTTCATTTTTTTAGAACGATACGAAAGATCTTTCTTGAAGATACTAACGTGATGGTCAGTATCGGTGATTCTAAGAAGGCTGGAAGTCCTATTAATTACAAAGATATTGGTATCCTCATTGGTGAATACAATCAAAAAAAAGAGAGAGAGAGAGAGAGAGAAAAAGAACTGTGTCAAGGATAATTTATACTGCACATGTAAATTGCCTGGCCTTTCTTAAAACCGCGCTTAGCTAAATAAAAGGTTAAAAGCTGGTTGAGGTTTTGCGTTTAGGACACGTTCGAAGTATATCTTGCTTTCACTAAGAACTTACACAATATGATAAGTACAACATATGATATTTTTCAAACGTTTCCAAAAATAACACGGCAAAACAAAAATGTTAAAGATTGTGCAATCACTATGCTTTTCAAGGAAAAAATAAATATTCAGTTCGAATTCAATGCGCTTCTACTTTCTTTGATGCTTGTCACATTGTATTGGGTATCAATTGTTAGCCTGTTCCAGGCTATCGGTAGTTGGGGAAAAGCGAAAAAAAGAGGGCGAGCGCGAGAAAAAACGAGGAATCCCTCGTCTTAGTCCTCCCTCGTTTTTCCTCTCGCTTGCCCTCCGTTTGTCCCCAACTACAGAGAGTCTAGAACAGGCTAATCAATTGTTAATAACGAAAAATAGAGAAGCATACACGATTCATAGAACTTCTTTTATGCTTCCGATAAATTTAACTGATGTGGCTTAGTTATTCCGATCGCTTCTTCGGAATTAAAATTTTACCGACGGAGCCGTTTATTCCTCTCAGCATATTTCACTGCAAATGTTAAGTTACAGTTTGAGGTTTTAGATGAGCTTGAAGTAATTTGAAAATAAAGGGCGAAAGCTTTGAAAGAAACAGATGATAGAACTGAAGTTAACTGAAGCGAAAATAATGAAAAAAAAAGTGCTAGACAGGTTAAGTCCTGTTTTGAAATCACTACAGTAACCTATTCCTGCACTGGATTTGATTAACCCTTCCATTCAACCCAGATCACGTTCTGCATGTGATAGAGGGTACATCAAGTAGATGCAAGATCTTAGTCCATAATTTGGACACTGACACCAGGTCAAATTCCGCAGTTGATAATGGTTTAATTAGCTGCCGGTTTTTGCTGCCGAAATTTTTACCCAACATGAATCCACGACGTACTTTCCGCTTGCCAAGTGTCATGTTTCGTAGTTTTTAAGCGGAGTGCTTTTTGCGCAACGTTTGCGTTGGATATTATAAGATAAAAAGTCGGTACAGCTGTGAATTCGATGTCGTCACCAGACCGGTTCTGTCCTATAAGTATAAATTTAAAAACCCGTGGACTTGGAGATCGAGAGCCAGGAACTACATTAATTGACTTTGTCGGAGTTTGACGAGTTTCTTTACCGCAGTTTAACGCACGGGGAGAAAAAGAAAAAAAAATCCACCTTCCTCAAGTTTAGTATGTAAATCAGTACATGAAGACCATAAGAGAACGGCATTTGAGTTTGACAGAATTTGATGGAGTTGTTTACAAAAAAAAAATGACAGTTGTTGGTTTAGGAAGTGAGGTCACTTAATAACTTGAGCCATATAAGTATTTTGACCAACTCCATTTTAAATCTACTTTTGAAAGATTTTATAAATATATCGCCAATTCCAGTTTTACACCATAAACTATGAAGACTTGAACCGCATAACACCTTGAAGCAAATTGGCTTCAGTTAAAATGGGTGGATGAAAATAAAAATTGGTTTAGTCACGGTTTAAACAACTGCACTTTTTTCATCAAATGGCAGTCATCATGTCACAAGTATTTTAGCGAGACTCCAAAAAGGAATCTTTCTACCTGACTAGTGTCAAATAGCATATAAATTAGTTATATTCATGAAGTTCATTCATGAATGGGTACTTGCAGAAATAACGTGCGCCGGACTCTTACACTATTTCATATAGTTTAAAATGCAGTATTCCTTTAATTTAACCCTGTGTGAAATAAATTGAAATTCATAGCAAATGTAAACAACTCGGCGTAAATTTCCTAATTCTGAAAGCGCGCCAGCCAGCCAATTAACAAGTATCCAATTCCATCGTGGGATGCGTTTTCCCACGTTTACGAGAGCGCAATTTTTATGAAGCCTTTTTTGACGAGCATATCCGCAGAATTTGAGCCTTTTCCCCACAAATTTCATTATGCCTCATAAATAAATAAAAAAGCATGTAATGGGTTTTTGTTCTTAAATGGTTGTCATCAGTGTTGAAATAGCAATTCAAACACTGCAAGGCAAAGTATTCTTATTCTAAGTGAAGCCTGCAGGAATTCTATAGTCAAAAGATATTAGAAACTCGTATCTCTTAGAGACTATATGTACCAGAAATATTCGCGGATATCGAGGGAAATTAGAACAAATCTAAAAGTAGTCTTCGGCTGTCGACTAGTCCACAGCATTTCCTACGGGCTAAGAACCTTTTCACGAGAAATCAACCCTTTGCTAGATGAACTATATTTTAGGTAAACATACGTCATAGGCCAAACCCTTACGTAGGAGGGCCAATCACAATCGCACACAAGCTTTTTTAATTACTTGAAGACTATCGCCTTCACTCACATAAATCTGAACCAGCTGCTGAGAGATTTTGAGGTCAGTTTTCAAAGCACTCACGGCCAGGTTAAATGCTGCCCTGAGGGAAAACTCTCGATGTGTTGAGAAAGGATTTATTAATTCGTGCTTCCCCCTGTCCAAATGGTTTTGCTGTGACAACTGTGGCAAAGATTCAACCATTAAGGTAGGAGGAAAATTCTAAAGCTCTTGTGAATTGCAAGATGCATTTACATGATTTATCATTAAGCTGTACAGTTAATAAAGTGCACGAGCTCTTTGAAACTTCTCAAGATATGCTTTGATGGACCGAACCGATCAGCATCTGGTTTATTTGCGGGTGTCCTTTTGCCTTCAAAGTAAACCGTCCTTTTCACCGGATAAGGCCGCTTAAAGCGTTGATGAAACAGCAGGATTCATGTTATGACACAGGCTTGTTAGTTTTTCTAGTGTCTTATTTACTTTACCTATCTTCCTTCTATAGTGCGACAATGGTTGCCGAGGCAAAGAAAATTTGGAAACATATAGTTATGTAAGCTAAAACCGTGAGAGTCTTCGCTTTTCACTCATCGTTTAATAGGCTTTACCTCCTCAGTGAAGAGTTTACAAGTGATTGTATTAGCACTGGAATGACAATTAATACAACAAGTACGAGTAAAATATGACTACAATTCTAAACTGCTCGCTTCTGTGTGATTTCTTGCCTCTGAACCATTCACGGTAATCTTTCTTGATTTGCGTAAAAGATTTAAATTACGAAACATGACAAGGAAAGGAAACCACAAATCCAATTTTAACATAATACGGCATAGTAATTATTATCACTGATTAAATTCCCATCGACCATTGAAACGACCTATTCTCATTAATTGAAGATACCTTTGCAGCTATAAAAGAAAATATCCAGCAATTCCAACCATTTCTTAATTATTCTATGTTCCTCGATATCTTCTAAACGATCAATATTCCATTTTCACCTGCTTATTATTGACTTCCCTTGTCAACAGCAAAACATGTATTCCCAGGATTTGTATGTACCTTTGATATCAATCTGTTGATATACAATCATGATTCAATTTTGGCCTAAGTTGATATGGTCAGTTCTACTGATGAAACTGCTGTTACATCTATTTATAGCAGTGACCCTCATTGACGACAAATCTACGTTTTTCCAAATATTCGTGGCCTTCAATTCTTTTCAATTTCTTTAAAATAAATGCATAGGCGTTTCGTGCCATGCCTGTTTCGACCGTGGACTCATTTGAATTTTCCATTAGTGCATTGTTGTGCCATAAAGACCCGTGAGCCATGACCCCATCGAAGACTTAAGTTAGCTCAAGTCAATTTAGAAAAACTGAATCCTATCTGGCGAAAAATCCTTTCCGATATTTTCCAAGGTCAATTCATCAAGCTTACATTTTTGCCAATAGTACCCATGAAAAAACAAAGTACCATATTGCTTTTTATACCAAACGTGGCCTATCATTTCCTTAAATTGTTTTATATTAACTGACCTATAAAGAGAACAGCGTAACGAACCGTTCGATTTCACTTAATGCCAAATGGTGTTATGAAACAAATACGTACAAATATTGTGAACTGAGTTTTCACAGTTGTTGCAATAAATTGTATTCGGTAATTGCGGCGTCATCGTGAAGGACTTTACATGGAAAACAAACCAAACTAAGCCGAGTCATGGAGACTGCCTCGAGGCAGAAGGATTCTATTTAGCTCCGTTATAACTACCGTTAACAATTCACCAAAATTTTATTTAGAATACAGCTCGATCGGCGGAAAATCTCCAAAACGGAGCTGGAATAGCCAGCATGTTATTTCTCTAACATTTCTTCTGACTATGTCAACTCATTCAGCAAACGGGTGTTGTGCATGAATTGGAAGAAACTTTATCAACTCTTAACCGAGAGAAGAAGCTTCTTTTATTCAATATTTCGTTATCCCAATTCGTAATTAACGACCTGACTAAGGGGCGGCATGTAAGCTGCACGGAATTACCTCCAGCTGTACGCTAGCTGTCAACAACTCCAACAACCGTGGCTCTTGACAAAATGAAAACATTGGTTTAGTGTGTATTCTGATAAAGATCATTGCACAACATCTCGCTTTCGGGATGGCATAAAAAAGAACATCAGTCAATCCTAAGCCATCCGAGAGAGCAAAACGACTCAGTTAAATACCTTAAAAATAAAATATAAATAAACGCAAAGGGATCTTTTATTACTTATTTATAATTTTTATTGCTGTAGATTAAAAAGTGCAAGGAGCGTTGTTAGTTTAAATTGAGCAAAGTCTGCCACGCAACCTCCTCCACAAAATGGATCCAATGAATAATGAAAAGCGATTGTCACCAAACTCAGTCAGTTTCTGATGATGATTTGCAAAGAAATTATCCTTTCATTTTCGCAGCCAAACTACAAATCAGTTAACGTTCAAACAAACAATTCAACTTTTGCCCCCATTTTATTTAACATACGTCCCAAACAGGATGCCAGGGGATCGAAACTCTGGTTAAAATAAAATAATCCATACCCAAGTCATTCAAAAACTTAAACTACCACAATCAATTACCTTCGATGAAAGTCTGCTTCATTGTGAAATGCAGGCAAAGCCTGAGTTTGTTTTAAACAAACTGTCAGCAATTAACCTCAGTTCGTTTGCATTTCTATCTTTCGTTACCTTAAGAACAAGGTTTCTCGCGGCCAGAATCTTTGCGGAATTTGCTGTAATTTTTAATAATACTCGCAATGCTAAATGAGATAAAGCGAAAATTTTATTACCAAGCACCACCTTGTTTATTGATCCCTACAAGGTGAATTCAATGCTGGCCTTCTTACTGGGAGTGTAGGAAATGAAAAAAATTCTTTCCGTCATGTTGACTGACATGTTTATCAACTACAAGCTGCGCCTGAAGCGAAACATCAAAATATTAAAATTTAGTTCGGGTTATGGAGGTAATTTTAAGACTGAGACGCAACGCCAGAATGCTACGGGCTTTCAGTTTTGTGACTGCAGTTTAAACCAGTCAAAACTCTTAATTTTCTTTCTGCATCAGCTGATACTAACCATTTTTGAATTATAAAGTTGGTGACTGAAAATGTCATCGCTGGTCAACAAAGCTGAATCTCGGACGAAATGACACCAAGGTAAATATCTACGAGCTCGGAATACTGTGTTTTGTTTCATGCCCATTTTAAGTGAGTTAGCTAAAACAAACTCAAACCACTTATGGGCGTATGGCTTGCTGAAAAGTTGTTTGTTTAACGTAGAGATTTTTTCATTAATTTTCTTTAGTAGAACTATTGCCAAAATCCAACTCAGATAAAATTGGATCTTCTTGTTTAAATACTGAAGTATCATCACTTTATTTAATATGACAACTATCCCATCTTAGAAAATTAGGACTTTAACTTTTTTTCTCTTCCGCTGCACATACCGAAATCTCACAAAAAAAAGAATTTAACCTGGTTTACGATCTGAAACCATTAAGAGAGGATCATTTTCAACCGTTGTTGGGAGAAACAAAAAAAGAGAAGAAATCTGGTTATCAAAGAGTAAGTCAATTTTCTAAAAGTATTTTTTTTTCCCCACAGTTACTGATAATTTTCGTTTCTATTTCCGGATCCGTCTTTTCAAGTGCTCTTGAACCTGTTTCCCATCCAGTATATCAGTGCTTTTCACTCTATTTCTAAATTCTCCAGTTATTTTAGTAAAGATTCAAGCCCCTACGCGAATATCCAAGTCCATACAAACTTTAAGAATAGAGGTGGGAGAACATCGCGGGCGGTGTCAGGGAGTCGGGCCAATGGAGCAGACTTTACCAATAAAAAACACTGGATGCCGAGGAGATTTAATTCCTACTGTAGTCAAGCGTTATAAGTTCTATCAGGGGCTTCACCCCACGGTGAGGCGGTTTGAACAGCGATCATGTTAAGTTTCTGAATGGAACCGACATTTTCAATCATATTTTGAATTCTTTAGAAACGGCGGTTTAACAAGACCTTCGACGAAATCTATCAACCCAAACCGGTTTTCGAAAAACGGCTCACACCATATCACAATGAAACGTCACCTTAAACTTAGCTATTTAACATTCTGAAGCATCTCTGCTAAACGACCATGCGCGGTTGAAATGTTTAGTCCCACTTTGAAAGTAAATCATTTCAGCATGCTGTTGTTGTTTTCGAACAAATTGGGCTCGATCGGCGCTCATTTATCTCATTGAAACTGTGTGAAGTCTATGTTATTACATTCAATTCCGGTCTTAAATCGTTATATTACTTTTGAAAAAAAATGCCGACGAGACAATTATTCCCAATGATGTCTTCTTCATCAAGAAAGGCTGTGAAGAAATTAATTAATTCTCAAGTCTTGATGTTCCAAGGGAACAATTAAAAAAAGTTTAAAATCCTAATAACAGAAAAGAAAGAAAGAAAAGAAGAAAATAAATAACAGGCGGCGGAGATCCCTGGAGTGAAAGGGACATCGAATCCATCAAATTCTCCCTACTTTTTCATCTGATGAATTTTTTCATTTATTTGAAATACAGTCGAAACTATTCAATGGAGGAAAAATACGACCCATAAATATATGGACAAGTTTGGCAGGTTTACTCTCCGCAATTTCATTTTCAGCCTCTGGCAGTTTGAGTACGCCCCACGGCGAAAATATCACGCCTGCAGAATAGTGCATGCATGATCAAAACGATTGCGTTTTACTTTACCGTCGATATTTCAGTAATTTACCACGACACCCAGCGAACCCTCTGTATAGAGAACGCTTTTTTTATAGCTACCGGATGGTTTAGGATATAACTGAAACAAAATTATCGCTTGGATCGAAATGCACCAACGACATTTTGCTTTCATTTGATCGCGATTATAGCGCAGAAAGATCTTTCTTAACATTTGGTTAAATTTTAAACCTCGGAGTTCCCACGTTATAGAAAGACGTCGTAAGAAAACTACACATATATTCAATAGTTATGATTATTCCACGAATTATTTAAGTAAACTCCAAATAAATTAAACGCTATATTTGTATTCAATTTTTTTTTTCGGGTATTCTATAAGTATTGAATTAATTTCATGGGCAAAGGTAATCCGACCGAGGCAAAATAATTTTCTTTGTAAAATTTTCGGATTTGTTTATTATATCTATGATAAAGAAATGTTCTTGGGAGGGACTTGCCACACGGCACGCCTCACTCCATAGACCCTGGGCACGAGAGGTCCGTGTACGCTAGGATGTCTGGGATTGCCAAATACTTGAGATGACGTTTTGTCGGAAAACAAAATTATGAAAACTCCATTCTTTCTGTCAACGGCAATAATACACACATAAATGTTTTTGACAAGGCGGTTGAATTTATAGACGACTGTACTGCATTGTGACCTCTTTCATACTATACGGTCTCAAGACCATCGATATTATTTGAATTCTGTTACCGAGGCGAGTTTGGAAAGAAAAAAATTAGCATATTTGATGGCAAGGAAAACTCTGTTAAGTTAAAAGATACTGCAAACGCATCAAGTTATACATACAACAAACAAAAGCTTTCGAACTGACATTCGTGGGAGTGGAAGGTCGCCAAAAATAAGACTGAATATCAAAGTATATATCTTTCATGTTCCGTCATACGGAAACAGATCGAAGGAAAAACACACGCTACGTTATTTTTGGTTTACTTGCTTTTATACTTTTGCGGATTTATGAAATTTGTCTCCGGTAGAAACTTCAAGCTGTCTTTTAAATTTGTAAAGGTCTGAAACGGAGCAAATCATCTTCAGACATGAATGGCGTCGTCCGATCTCAGAGGCTTGTCTCAGCTTTTGACACTAATGTCAGTACTAACGCGCCAGCCGTGAGTGAATTCACAGAAATGACATCAGGTTTTCTAAATCAAAAAGATGATCTGTATAGAGTATTATTTTTAAAAGGTTGAAAGAATGTAATCAAACTGGGAATGAAGGATTTGTTGTTAAGTCGACAAATGTAACACACGCTGCCTTGTCAAAAGCAAACGTTAGTTGGAATTACACGCCAAAAACAAGATTGCATATTAGTGTATCTTACGTGTTCCGCCACACGGAAACAGATCGAAGGGGAAAACAAGTTACGCTCGTTTTGGGTCACTTACTTTTTACCATTTGGGAGCTTATAAAATTTGTCTCCGGTAGAAACTTGGAAATGCGGGGCGAGCTTAGAAAGAGAAATAATTAACATATTTGACGGTAAGGAAGTCAAGGAATACTATGTCAAGTTAAAAATACTGCAAACGCATCAAGTTATAAATTCAATAAACAAGAGCTTTCCGACTGGCGTTACTGGGAGTGAAAGTTCGCCAAAAATTTACGTTATTTTTTGGGTCACTTCCTTTTCTACATTTGCTGGTTTATAAAATTTGTCTCCGGTTGAAACTTCAAGCTGTCTTTTAATTAACAAACGGAGCGAATCTTCCTTAGACATAAAAAAGACTGGCGATTTCGAATTTCGGAGTCCATTTGTCTAAAATTCTACAGTTAGTTAACCCCATTGTAATGACGCGCCTGCGAATTTACAGAAATGACGTCAGGTTTTTTGAATCAAAAAGATGATCAGTATAGATTATTATTTTCAAAAAGTTGAAAGAACGTAATTAAAACCAGGAATGAAGGTTTGTTTTATTTTTTTTTTAAATCAAATGGAACTCCCTCCTTGTCAAAAGCATTCGTCAGTTAAACCAAGGTTGTTATGGACAACTAATCTAGCCGTGAGGCATATTTTATGTTTGCTTAATTGGATGTTGCCCCTCCGGACTTATTACAGTTAAGCACGAGCTGAAACAAAGAGTAAGTATACCACACGTTGGTAATAAGATGGTTCAAACATGACCGACAAATATTAAAAACCAAAATAGGACTGGAAGGGCAATTTTGAAATGCACAAGTAGCAGGTGCAGCTTGGCCAAATCGATTCAATTCTCCTGCAGTTTGACAAGTTCGTTTTTTTAACTCATTGTTTGAATGCTTGGATCATTTTATGTCAAACCCTTGAAAATTATCTCAGCAATGGCCCACCTTTATCCCATGGTTGACAGATAATTTTACGTCTGGCTGGAGAGAAAAGGGAGCTAATGTACCCACGCATCATGTATGATCTCTTAAACGAATTTCAATTCCGCATGGATTATGATCAGATATATATAGATATTTTTTCATTTCTTGTCTTAAAGTTCCCAACGCGGAGAAAAGAAATAAATTGTCGCAGCAAAAGGAGTTTTTGGGTATGGATTGTTGAGTTTTTTTAATCAAATTTCAACCAGTCAAACGTCTACATGTCTCGAAGCCAATATGACCAAATGCCTTAATTTCCCAAATCCCTATTAACTATGTGACAAGGCGAGTGACGTATAAACACATATGAACAATTAATTATTTGCCACATCTTAAGGTCCTTCTAAAAGCTGTGCAAATTAAGTATATTTAATTTCATTTTCAGCGGTCGCAGTTCTGTTAAAGAGGCTGGTTTGTGAAGAACTAAAAGAAGACGCATCAACCTTTGAAAATGAAAAACTTGGTTTTCAACAACTCAAGTTCTTCTAGCGGAATATGCAACCTAACAAACGACACTTCACCAACGAGATCCACTTCGGGCCCCGTGGCTACCTTTCCCAGACACTCAGCGCAAGAGACGCTTATTTTCGTAACAATCTATTCACTTCTGTCATTCTTGGTAATCCTCGGGAACTCTCTTATTATAATCGTTTTCACAAGAAACAGCAAGCTGCGGACAGCGACGAACATGTTCTTCGTGAGTTTAGCAGTTTCAGATTTCATCGTGGGAGCCATCTCAATCCCGTGTTGGATGTATATATTGCTGTATGATTTGAACCATACATCGCAGAGCGCTGTCAACCTTCAGTTCCGCAAAGTGTACACGTTCCTCGACGTTTGCAGCGCCCTTACCTCCATTGCACACCTTACAATCATCAGTATCGATCGAAACATTGCTATTTCGAAACCACTAAGACATCGCGTTATGCGTCGCTATCACTATTACTGCGCCATCGCCGCAACATGGGCGTACGGCCTTGCAATTGCGGGCATCTTCGCTAGCGATTTCAAATTTGCTATGTGGAGGAAGTACAAGGGGCTGTTTAGTGCTATCGCGGGATTTTTCCTGCCGCTTCTGATAATAATCTGCATGTACGCCAACATTTACAAGAGCGTGAAACAGTTCAACATTCGTCGGCGCTCGTACTCCATTAGTTCACTTCAGAGGAAGGTACATCATGAACAGACAACCGCTAAAACCGTGTTGATAGTCACAGGTCTTTTTGTGTTATCGTGGCTTCCATTTTTCACGCTGTCAGTATTGTTTATTTTCTGGCCCAGTTATCTTCCCCACGACACGAACCTGTTGCACCTGTTGGATTTTGTGAAACTTCTCCATTACAGTAACAGTGCCATTAATCCATTGGTATACACCTATCGCATATCAGAAGTGAGGAGCACCTTGATGCAGCTCATCGCGCCCTGTCTCGTACAGACGGATGCGCCTTCAGCGCGTTCTCTGCCTGTTCCACTGGTAGTTCAGAAGTCGCCACCGTTTGGTCCTGAAAAGTTGCGCCATTCCTTTTCAAAAGCTCGCGTGGGCTCTGTAAACGGTCGAGATGTGAACTTTTAATAGTGTAAATCCACCGTAATTTCTAGAGTTCGATACGCTTATAAAAATACCTTTATTTTTCGTGAGGGTTTCTTAAATTTTGCACACGCGATAGACTGATACTATCAGAAACATTTTACCAGTCTATGGTAAACACTGATCTCAACAACCATAGGGAAGATCTCCTCCCCCCCCCCCTCCCGACAATTTAATCGTTAACATTAATTTAAAAGCGTTTCGCAGATTCTTAACTTTGCAAAAATAAAAGGCATTAGCTTGGGTACTAAACTTTATACAAAATATACTCTATCGCCAATGTGTGCATGCGCAGTTTTAAGTTGGGAGTAGACCCACTACGTAATACACACGACGTATATTCACTGCTTTTTAACCGTCTAAGTCCAATTTATATGGACTCATACAGGGGTACAAAAGGAGGATTAGAATAGAGGGGACAGCTTTTTGTTATACCTTGTTCATTATTGATTAAATTATGTGGTAAATCTAAGCTAGTGTCAAGCCCACTTGTGCCAGGATTATATAAGAAGTTTATAAAAATGGCTCAAGCACGAGCAAAAATAAACGGACGCTTGTTCTTGGTCGAGCCGCGTCTAATTTCACTAATTAAGCGTTAATGGCAGATAACGATGAAAATATGAAAATAATAATAATAATGATAATAATAATATTATTATTATTATTATTATGTCAAAAATTTTTAAAAACTAAAAGTAACAATTTACATCATCGAATATCTTGTTTTCATATTAAGTTTGTTTTAAAATTATTGTTCATGGTCCCTTAGTTCGGCGGAAATCCGGGATAAAAGAATAATAATAATAATAACAATAACAACAACAATAACAATAACGATAACGATAACGATAACGATAACGATAATAATAACAATACTATTTTAGTATCCTCGAGGTAAACACTTTGCAGCATAATTTTCTTTTTTTTTTCTCAGGGGTTATTTTCGCAACCGCGTAAGTATCGTGTACATAATTCAGTGCAATGATCATTCAGGTCTTTACATCTTGTATAGCTTTGTTTCTAGCTTAGACCCCATGGCAAATCATTGCTGTGAATTTACTAGTAAAAATTGGCTTTTAATTTTTTAATGCTTTGATTGACTAATTTAAAAGATAATGTGAGTGAGTTTTTGGTATTCAATTATAATTAATCCATTATAATTTCAATATTTGGAATATTCTTCAATTTATTGTACCTCATTGCATGTTTAGGTAATTAACACATACCTCGACAGGCCAAATGATGTAAAATTTGTAAATTATTTGTAAAGAGTGAACATTTTCTTTGTTGTATTGTAATAAACCACGTTTGTCGAAATTTATAACCAATGGAAAATCAATTAATTTGTTCCCAATCCCTCAACAGTTGCAGGAGACTTTCAGATTAAAGCCCAGACCACTCACACTCACTACATGCATGAACGCTCGAGAATATACACGTCGTGCCCTATCGCGTAGCAGCTCGCCAAATCATTACATTAGGCCGCATCCAGACTACGCCGGAGAAATTTGAAAACTGATGTTTCACTCTGAAAACGCATCATGTGTTTTGCGTTCACACTACGTCGGAGAAATTTGAAAACGCAACGATCACCGCTCATTTTGGATTTGTGTTTGAGTAAAACTCGTGCAGGGAAATCACGTGATTGTCGTGACCTCATCGTTTTCGAAAAGCTTTGTTTTCAAAACGTTTTCTGTCCACACTGAAACGCAGAGCCGGCGTTTTCAAATTCCCCCGGTTAAAAGAGCGGTTTTGAAAAGCTCGGTTTTCGCGACGGATTAGTTTGGACGGTAGGCCTAACAGGAGAAATAAAGCTGCGTTTTCAGATTTCTCCGACGCAGTGTGAACGGGGCCTTAGTGCACACCACTCTGAACTAAGTGAAAAAGAACACTAACTGGTCTATGTCAGGAACCCAGCTATCAACATTAAGTGTACTCACGGGCTGAGTGGTACAAATATATGAAGTGAGTTACTTAAGGGGTGCATGCACTGCTTTTGGAGTTCTTTGGTATCACGATTAATTGGTTTTCGACGTGGCAGAAAAGACACCATGATCACATGAATACGCGTTTGAGCGAAGGATAGAAAATTGACAGGTTTTTGTTTTACCCTTCCCTCAATTTTTGAACGCAAAAAATACTATGTTATGTTTTATAGCTGGAGTTCAGGTGAATGTAACGAACGCTCCCATTGGTTGATTTATGGTCACGTGGCACTGGCTAAATCTTAATGTTACCTGGTGAGCAAAAATTAAGCAACTGTCGCGCGCTCTTCCACGAACCAGTCGTTGCTTTGACTTCTCCTCGCCATAAAACTTTACACTAAGCCCCAGCTATATAGCAAAACACTAAGTCACTAGTCCCCTGGGAAACAGTTTGTTTTGTTTCCCTGGAATCTTCGGTTTCGCTTCGGGTAACATCGAGATTCCGGCTCGTGAAAACAAAACAAACTGTTTACCTTGGGACCAGTGATTAACTGTATAATGTTTACCTGGAGGCAGGTGTGTTGTTCATAGCGGGTACCAGTTCAAAACTCAAAGGTCAAGTTGATGAAGGAAAAAGGCTATCTGTGAAGATTCTATTTTTCAAATTTGTATTGTACTTACTAACGATGCCGTAAACTACAAAAGGACCGACAGTGAATCCATCAGTAAAAAAATGATTTGTTCATAAAGGTAAGTATCGCTGTAGAACCACTAGATTCAATGTAAAGTTAGACTTTTCAAAATGTTTACACCGGTTCCCTTCGCGAGTAACCTCTACTGGTAGAATTTGACTCCGGAAGACGAGATGTAATGGTTTTTCCTATAAATGGCTAAGAAAATACCCTCTGTTCCGATTATTTTGCGCAAGGAAAATTCTTCTTTTGAAATCTGTCGATTCCGTACAAAGGTAGAAAACAGTAATTAAGAGAACTGAATATATTTTAAGCTGATTTCAAAGTTCAACATCTCATTTCTGCTTAGAATATCAATAATGTCAAGTCACATTCAAGAAAGTATCATTGAATTTCACATAAAATGAATTGCTCCCCCATTGGGGCTCTGACAAATTGAAATCCATTAGTAAGATCTAGATCTTGTATTTGAAACAAGGGCTATACCGTTCATCAGGGAGTCTTCTCTCAGATTTCTCTTTCAATCGTGAACTGAGAGACTGGGACGAGACCGTCCATTTCGTAAGGAACACAAATAGCAGACAGATTGTAATGAAAGAATTGACTCAGAGACAATAATATCGAAATGATCTTGCATAAAAATATTCTGGTTCTTTATTGAAAGGAATTTGTAACTCAAAGCGAATGATATAACACAATATGGAAACAAAATCCTTGTTGCTACAAGGGTATTGCCAGTGAAACATGTTGTCCAGTTTGCAATCATCGTAGTTAATTTAGTTCTAATGTCGCAACGTTTTATAATAATCATCGCTTGTAAATACTAGTAATGCAGCGCTTTCGAGTGATACACCATGGAATATCCCATAAATCACTGGTATTTTCTCGGTATACACACGTCGAGCCTTTATGTCAATCAATCAATCAATCAATCTTTATTTGCACTCACTCTTGCTCAAAATAACAAATTACAACAATGAAAATATTTAAAGTAAAACTTAGAGTACTAGCTGCTTGGAATAGCCATAGGGGCTAGCGGAGCCAGGCAGCCAGTGAGTGTGTATACCGAGAATCTAAAATGAGGAGATCGAGACCAGTAGGATATTCAATGGTATACCACGAGAGAGGGTTGCAAAACTATTTTACACCATGCCAAAAGAAACAGAAAACAAGTTGGGCAAATAAATCATGATATAGTGCAAGAGTCCCCGCGTTTGGCGGCTTCTGCAGCCTGGCAAAATCAGACCATTCAGTCTTAAGCACTATGAAAAGGTTTGTTACTTTTTAGTTCTAAATAGAAATAGCGAGATGCAGTGCTAAGCTAAGCTTGGATTGCCCCTACGGTGCTTTTTATTGTTCCGCAGAATAACATATATGAATTTTGATTTCTGTAGAACGTTGCATTTCAGTTTTTCCCGCAGGTGCTATCCGGAGACAATAACGGGACAAGGGAAACATATACTGCTTTGAAACTGATGCTGGCCAGCTCTGGATGAGTTTTCGCACGTCCTTAGCAGCATGGACATGCAACAACAGGCTAATCTCTCGGAAAATAGTAACTGTTGCAACATTGTGTATTTTTGCGTACCTATACTGGGTCCACCATCATTACAGAGTTCACATCGCGTCACGGAAGCTACACGCGAGGATAATGAATAACGACACGCGCGACAACGCGCGTTACGCGGACTTTCTCGAGACATGGTGTCGCTTAAAGCGAATGCGAATGGACTGGAAACAAGTTTTACGACCATGCGCAGAAAACATGGAATGGGGCAAGAATAAGGGCTTTCAACGTTCCCAAAGCAGGACAGATGCGGCTAAAAGCTATCTGATATTGTGGGATATCAGACCCGCCGGGCAGTTTAGTCGATTTGAAATACAGTCTGTAACACGGGACAATTTGGACAAGAAGGTTGGAGGAGACTCTTGGCGGGTTCATGTACGAGGCCCTTCTTCCATGTCTCCAACAGTAGTTGATCATGGTAATGGAAAGTACGAAGTCGTTTTTCTTGTTTTAGAGCCAGGACAATACCACGTGGAAGTGGTTTTGGAGTATTCACTGTGTGATGGCTACAAAGACCCTCCACGTGACTGGTTTATTAAAGGTCAGTAACAGCAATACATTTAATGGACTAACTCAATCCCATTACGTGAGTCACTCTCCCCCCCCCCGCTCCGCCTTCCACCCAGACAAAAAAAAACAATTCGCTCAGAAGCGTCAAATTGTACGCCTCATATATATCTACGTAGAATATTAAACTCAGTGGGACCCAGGATTCGCGTATGCAACCTCTGACACGCAATGAGTATTTCTATCTAGTAAACGACATGTAGTAGTCGTCGAAACTCAGTAACCGGCCTCGCTGAACTCTTCCTTAGATTATAGGGTGCAGTCACTGTACATGATATCCCTTACAGTTTTCCATGAATTCAGTCCTTTTTAACAACTTACTTTAAACAGTGTCCTATTGACTTCCTTCCCTTTCTTCATACTTGCTCATAAGAAATGCAGTTATTTTTTCCCACCAAATGTCTCCCCGCAAATAACTTATACATTGGGGGATCCTCGTCTTTTAAAGATTCTTGCAAAGTCTGAGGTGGACACTCCTAGTTATAGACTGCCAGCGAAACTTATTTTACTTTATATTCCATTATTTACCAGGGAATGCGCAAGGTAGATATCAAGCACCAAATGCTCTTCCTGGCCACGACAAACCATTTCTATTGAGTCCTTTATGGGACGGTGCACCATTTACTATTCTTATTCCACATTCAACCGAGCTACTTTTTCAAAGTAAGTACACGCAGTAGATGCAATTTTGTTTTGATATTCCAGTGTTATTTTTGAAATTTCCGCAAAGTAAGAACAAATAAAATCCTGTTTTATGCGACCTCGATCAAACGAGAAATTTTATCAGTTAGATCATAATCTCTTGGTTACGTGCGCGCTTTCATGGTATCGAACTTGAACACATGCAAATGTCAATTAGGCCAGGGATCGACCGGAGATTGCATTTCACAGGCAGACGATATCAACTCTGGCCAACTAGCTCGTATAAAAACGCGCTGTTCTACGCGATAATCGAGAGCCAAACAAACTTTCCTCCAGTCCTCATAGTCATCAAGTCAATAAACCCTCAAGTCCTTGTCCTGCAAAGGAGACTAGTTCCTGTAAAGAGAATATAGGAATAAGACAATAATTCTTCATAAGTCATTGTGAGTCTGGGCTCAATCTGCATTCTCCATAAGACAAGTTGCGCAAGCTAATATAGTAGATTTGGGGAATTTTACTAGAACAAATTTATATGGATACCATTTCGATCATCAGAGGTCATCGATAAATTTGGCTCCGTTAATGTACCTTGTGGAATCAGATGTTCTGAAATGTGGGATGGTAATGGAAGATGGATGAATGAAACGTGGAAACCATATCTCATTAGCGGTGAGTTATTGACTCTGTTCATGTAGTTAGCTACTGTCAGGAAACAAGAAAATTGCCCTTAAACTCTCCATCATTAGGTTAGAAGTGAGAAAGCATAGACTCGGTTTAAGAGTTTTAGTTTTCTTACAAAGACTCTAACTTTTGAAAAGATTTTAGTCTTGAAAACGAGTTTATATACGTACCTGAAGGAACCTTACAGGGCCCTAGTCAGCCATTTTCAATGCCATCAATATTGCATGGTGAAGCAAAATCTTATTGCTTTACTGTAAGTTGCGTTCCTAAAAGTATGTTTAATTATCTTTAGTAGTTTCATAGTAATTTCCTTCATTTGGACATGATCTGAATAAAATATAATAGCCAAACTCTCGTATGTAAACAACAACAAAGGTGTGGCTGAGTAGGCCCTTTAAGTATCTCTATTTTGAAATCACAGTTCTAAACTTGTGTGCCGGTTCCATCTTCATTTCTAGAATCCAACAAGTATTTTTTTTTTTTTTGATTTACTAAATAAGAGTATAGCTGGGAGGGGGGAGGGGGGGAGAAACCGCCCTGGGGAATTCCGATATAAAAGGTGCAGGGGTGCTCGTTGTACCTTTTAGGGGTTAAACTGAAAAGCTGAGGTTTTGGTACTTCTTAGGGTGTTCAACCTCAAAAGATCCTCAGCGGGAGCTTTCGTGGTACCTTATTGGGTATTGAGCTGAAAAAAAAAAAAATGACGGGAGATAACGAGTTGTTTTAAAATTGGTACCTCTTGAGGCTGAAGTAAACTTCAAACCACGCCCACAAAACAGGATCGTTGTACCTCGTGGGGATTCTTTTCAAAATTTTCGACAAGCACCCCGCTCCTTTTTATACGGAAGTCCCCCCTCCCCCCCTCCCCCCCCCCACACCTTGGGGCTTTAAACACCCAGGTTTTCAAACACAATTTTTAACCTGTGTGCCGGTTTGACCTTAATTCTTAGAATGCAACTGGCCTTTTTTCATAAACAAGAGTATAGCCGATGTGGGTAGAAACCGTGCGAGACATTTTAGATGCATCTGTTCGATGAACATTTTTTCTCTATTTCTCTTAATATCTATTTCGTAATATTTTCATACGTTAAAATTTTTAGAGGCACCTCAGACAAGAAACAGAAATCCAGCTGGGAAACTAGAAACATTATGGATTTACGGTGATTCAGTCGGGGACTTTTTTTATAAATCCATTATTAGGCAGCCGCTATGTAAAAAGATTTTCCAAAGATGTAACAACACTTACAACTGGGTATACAGAATTCCTGGCAGGAACTTGACGAGAGGAAGACTAGAAAACGACGACAAGGATTTCAGTGTCAGGAGAGTGTTAACCGAAATTTTTCACGTCATTTCTCAGCCTTTCATGGACAGCGACAAAAGTGTGTTGATTCTCAATCTAGGTCTGCACTACGTGCACACTATAAACTTCACCACCTACATGGGGCTTATAGATAAGACTATAAGATTGCTAAATGAAAAATTCAAGACGAACAAGAAATCATGGCGGTTTAGAGGACAACTTATTTGGAAGACGACAACTGCCATTAATAAAGAGAAATATGGTGATCCAAGAACCAATGCTCGCCATTCAACAAGTATCAGATTTTTGACCTACCAGGTAAGATGACCTCAAAAATGCAAACAACCAAACTTCACCTGTGCGAAACCCTTGTATGGAAAATATGCGCTGTACTTTACGTCAGTCTTTTTCCATTTTGCCTTTTCCCTTTTTTTAGAAACAAAAATTACGTTATGTAAGTGGTTGTTTGAATGTTATTCGAGATTCGAAAAATTGTTCGCGCACAAAATTGTCAAGGGTAACTTCAATGTCAAGTGTGTTACTCCACAAAATTATGTTTTGGCAACGTTCATTTCTGTTTCTAGATATGACCAGTAATAATTAAGTGCAATTCCTTCCCCGCTCCTCCATCTCCAATTGAGGCGGACATGGTTGGTAACACAGAGAAACAAAGAGAAACCGACGGGCGGGGGTTGGTCAGTTTATTTTGGCAAAACGTAGGGCTACAGATAGGGAGCAAAGACAACTGTCTGTAACAATTAAGTCTACATAAAAAGGGTGTCTGTAAACTGCGGTTGAAATGTATTTGCTTTTCTCGGGTCGGGTCGGTTCGGGTCGAATCGGAAAGGGGAGATGAGATACAAATCAGTCTGATTTGAACGTGAATAGAGGGACGCAAACTGTTTTCAAATAACATAACTCTACTCACAAAAGTTTCCTCTGTCCTGTTCTTTGTAGCGTGTTCTGTTGTTTAACTCTTACGCCATGCACGCCATGTGCCGAGCAGGGATCGACGTGTTAGACGTGTTTCCTATCAGCGACTCATATCCTGAGGAGACTGGGCTGCCTGGAAAACCTTATGATGCTGTGCACTTTAAACCGCACGTGTTTCAATCAGTAGTGAACCTGCTTCAAAGGTACTTTGGTCACCAATAGTCACTTTGAGAAAACTTCGCAGTGTGAGAGAACTGATAATCAAGTGTACCTACACAGCATTTTGTTCTACAGTAACGGAAGTAGTGAAAGATCTTGGAATGACTGAACTGAACGGTGTGGAAGCCCCTGGGGGAGGATATCCGTATAAAAATGACGGGGGTGCTCGTAGTACCTTTTAGAGATTGAAATAGCGGTTTTGGTAGCTCTTATAGCGTGCAGTCTCAAAAGGTCCACAGCGGGAGCTTTTGCAGAACCTTTTAGGGGATAGGGCCAAAAAAGTATGACATGATATAATGTGTTGTTTTAGAATTGTACCTCTTAGGGGTGAAAAAAATTCCAAGCAACGCCCACAAAACAGGATCTTGGTACCTCATGAAGCAGCTGATTGTCATCAGCTGCTTGTTCAATGCAAACCAAATAAGCGTAGGGTGCGCGGCTTGTGTCGAAAGCTATGGTTGTCTACACCGCGAAGGGATATCTTGCCTGGATATCGATGTAAAGAGCGTGGATATATGACCCAATTAGAAAGGAATTTGCAATCAATGTAACAGCTTGCTTCGGAGAGACTTCGGTCCAGGCGACCTCCTCTTGGATTGGTTGACGCGTGCGTTCAACTGATCAACGACGCATTTACTCTCTTTAGCAACCATTTGTGAACTCTGTTTACTAGCTTGCTGTCTTATATGATCATCCATTGGCACTTACTACGAAGTTGTCATTAATTTAATTTCCTTTACACGAATTAATTTACTCCATATTGGCGTAATGTGCCTCGGCATTTGAAATGACATCAGTCAAAGAGCGAGCGAGCAAGTTAATAAAGGAGTGACTAGTTTAAAACTGGTATAAAAACTGAAAGGAGTAAAGGTCTGGCAGAGTAAAAGCTAATTTATCAAACATCATTCAACAAAATATCCTAGCCGAAATCAGCTGGCCTCGTGTAAACGTCATAATCAACAAAAGAAATTCGCAACAAAAGATCGGTTGAATGGCATTATGCAAGACTCATTGAAGGAAAACACTAATGAAGTGTCAGTTTCTCTTGATTAGTTTTGCTCAAATTAATAACAATCAAACGAATAAATGAAAAAATACATTAGACAACAAAAGGAAGACTTTTTACTGTTCGCGGAAACTGAGAAGAACGAGCGTAATTAATCCTTCTTTTGACTCGGACAAATCCTATTTCAAAAATTGATATGATAAGTAAACCCGGTTGAAGGGAGGAGATGGGGTGTGGAGGGTGGAAGGAGTGTAACCCCTCGTAATTTGTATTAAAATACACTTCAGATAAAAAGATGTGATTTGTTTGTGACCTTTACTCTTCAGGAAGTACTGGCATTTTTTTTTCTAACCATTTCAATATTAACCTTTTATTATGTGTTTTATTTTCTGTCAGTTTTTGGTTGAAGATCGAGTAACTATTCATAAAAAAAAGTATCTAAAGAACTATTTAGCAGTTTTTAAACCAGACTCTTTTTCAGCCCGGGAGAGCTTGCAGCAGCAAGTACGCGGCCTATATAAGTGAATACCCACCCTCCCTCCCCCCCCCCCCCCCCCGCGATCCTGAGGTAATAAGCTATGTTCGTATCGTGGCATTAAGAACTGTTGTTCATCGGTAATCAGCCGGAACAACGATTCCGTGACTAAAGGAATTAAGAACCTAAGGCACATTACATATAAAATGTTGTTAATTAATCAACAGGAGCAACAAACTGATTGCAGAAGCAACTAAATCTCGGTACGTTATGATATACCACTTTTATATCTCTCCACGCTGCGTCAATTTTAGACAGTTCCGAACTCAACTAACTTCCATAATATGGTTACGAGTAAATTTCTTTGTATTTCCCTTGCTTTCTCAAATTCAAACTGCTCAGCACATCTGTGGGGACAATCGACCGTTTTGAAATGTTTTGGTTACATCGCTGACTGAGACTACAAAGTTTATCACTTTACTGATAATGTTCTTTTTGGAGTGTTTTCTTTTTTTCTATCGGTTTTATTAAATATTTTTTGAGGTCATCATTAAAACTTTATAAGGTCCTGGATTGGTTTGAAATATATAACAATTGAGCAGACTCGAAATATGTCACAGGGCCAGCTTCCACCGATCGCAGCCGTAGCAACGGTATCATAAACGAAACGGATTGTGCTGGTGAAAACAGTCTTGACTCGAGAATAGTGTTTGTTGTGCCACAAGATTAATTAACCATTTTCAAACGGAGTCATACGGAGGTCAAGGAATTTAATTACTTTCAGAGACCACACGACAATCCAGCGAAAAATATAAATGAAAAAAAAACAAACAAACTTTTAAAGTGCCATCTTAGGCCCAGTTCAGACTTTTCATGAGCCGAACTTAATTCGAATTTGGATCGACCGACCCAAATTATCAAAAGTACACCTGTTGATTCAGACGTCGAACTTAATTCACCGAACTTTATTTAGTTTAAACTAAATCACATCGAAGTGTCAGCGATTTTCAGGCAAACTGAAAACTGCTTGGAAAATACCTTATAATAATTTATGCATTAGGTTCGGCTCAGGAAAAGTTCGACCTCTGAATCAAAGCCGTTCCAAGCCCAAAATTCCCGGATAAGCTAGGCGGGAAGAACGGCTGGCTGTTCCAAATTCGAATAGCCCTTCTTAATTCGATTCAAACGCCGAACTTTTCATGAACTTAATTCAATGTATTTGGTTCGGCTCATGGAAAGTTCGGCGTCTGAACTGGGCCTTAGTCTGTCTGGTCGTCTGCTAATTACAAACACTACTTAATTGTATTTACAATAGCTTAAGAATAATCAAGATGCCGGGACCCACAAACTAAAACTAAACGACAGAAACTAAACAAGGCCAAAAGAAAGTACACTTTACATAAATTAAAAGAACCGAGTCGCGAGATTAGACTGATTAAAAACCGTAATTCTCAAACGGAGATCAAACAGGCTAAAGGACTAAATTACTTTTAAATACAGACCGCAATAATCCAGCGAAATTGTCAATCAAATAAAACAAACAACCTTTTAAAGAGCCATCTTGGTCTGTCTAGCCCTCTGCTAATTACAAACATTATTTGCAATAACTTAGAGATAATTAAGATACATCCCACATTAAAACTAAATAATGGAAACTATTATAACAAGGCCAAAAGACAACAAAAGTTGATGAGTGGGCATCTTTGCGCGAAAGATTTCCATTGCATTAGTCTATAAAGATTCTGACAATGTAAGAAAAGTATTTATTACCCAGCAATTTCATGATTCTCTTTTCAACAGCTTGCAGAAAAGTTGACAGTAGCCCACAAAATAGAAATCCAATCAACGCCAAGTGCCGATAAAATCATGACTCTGACCGTCGAAGGAGGACTGATGCTGTTGATCAACTTCGCTGTGTTTACAGGGAATTTGCTGATTTGTTTTGTTTTGTACAAGAAGCCGCGTTTCCACTCAACTGCAAACACGTGTTTACCTCTTGCCTGGTCATGCCGTTCACCGCGGGCTCACTGGTGGCGGGAGAGTAGATGTTTGGACAGACTTTGTGCGACATTCAGGGATTCGTGTTCCTCACCTTAACATGGGTGCTTTTGTAGTTGCTGACAATCATGGTGGCGCGTAGATTTTTAAACATTACCCAGTTGTTATCCCACAATAAGTGGTTCTCGCTTAATCTGGGTATTAATGAGATGTAGTCGAGCTGATTTTTCCCACAATACTTGGTGACACTACGTTTCAATTTTCTCCAAAACGATCATTGCTCTGCACTAGGCCCTTGAGCCGTGAAAACCAAATTGTAAACATATTTAATACAGTGATTACATTGGCCATTTACATAGCGCTGTTAATCCTGATTATCTCCATCGTGGCGTTGTGCGCTATCAGAAGACATGAAGCCACCTTTCGAGCGAGAAGAAGACTTACCCTGGTCGACGTGAGATCAGCTGCCGAAGAAAAAAGAACAGATAAAGTTTTGTTAGCCCTTTGTTTTTACCGGAATTTGAATCTTGAGGTATTGAAGTTTTATTTTGGGAAGCATTTTTGTTACTGTAAGTACAAAGCTCTGCTTTGGGAAAATATATTTTGAGAAGGATTTGCCCAATTGAGCTTAAATTTTCAGGATTTGTTGTTCTACGTAAGTTTTGTGTTTTAGGCGGACATCTTATCCATCTAGTGCATTTTGTGAAAGTTATGCATTGAAACGCATGTCGGATTTTCTGTACCAGATTTGTCTGGTCACAATTCCATGTGTTTTTATTCTTGAAAAATCTCTATGCTTAAAGCAATAAGCTATGCCGTCCTCTTTTAATATAAAATATATTCCTTTTGATTAGTTCTTGCAGGAGGTATCTTTTCTATAAAACCAAGTAGCGTAATTTTGATACGAGAAGCATAATTTAGAGAAACGAGCATAATTCGCGCAGAATTTCCAAAACGTTTTGAGTGGTGCCGGGAGCGCAATATGCCAGTTGACAATCAATAAAAGCCTGCTGCGTATCCGGGCGGCCTTGATAGTCATCTAGCATCTCCTTCAGTCATCAAACTCGTTCCCAGAGCTTTTCCCTTAGAATAAACTCTGGGAACGAGTCTGCTTGAGTCATCTATTTTACTTCAGTTGAAGTTATTTCTTTCATTATTACCAAGAACTCTTGAGCAGAACCGGTCGCTATATTTAAATTGTAGTGTTTATTAGTTTAATAAGAGAAGATTTAGATAGTTTTCATTCTTTTAAAGTGTTTATAAGTTTTCCAGGCAGCCCAGACGTTAGAATTTGAGCCGTTTATAAGACAACGTATGAGAATGCTTCGAAAATTACTATAAATGCTACGTGTAGAAAATAAATTGAATAAAATGGCTTACCTTATGTCTCTTTAGGGGAAGCAAACAGCCAGAAAGTAAAACTAGCCTAAATGGCTCTAAACCACCTCCAGGAGCCCAGAGACATCAAAATAACGCAATGCAAACATAAGGTAAGTCATTTTATTCAAATTATTTTCTACACGTAGCATTTAGAGTAATTTTCGAAGCATTCTCATACATTGTCTTTATAAACGGTTAAATTTGTAAGGCAATCGCCAACAGCATAATGTCACGTATTAATCGTATTCAATGTCTGGGCCGCCTGTGTTATAATCTATAAGTAAACGATACACTTTGAGGAGCAGAGTCTTGTCATCGGTCACGGACTGAAACATGAATAGTGCATTTTCTACTTTCCTGTCACCTTTACGATAACTCACGCTCGAAGGTTTTTATATTTTTCTTTTTAATAATGTTGGCCCCTTATTCTGCGGACTTAAAAGGGAGGTTTCCCGGTTCGGTGCATGTCTGTAGATCAAAATATTTTTTTGTTCGTTTCTTATTAATGTTATCGATTTAAAACCCCATTCAGATGTACTTCATTAGGCACATGCTATAGTTAGTCGTGGAAGAATGGCGAATGACCAAAATTCTGAGAAGATTTCAGTGGATTTTGCTGACGCTGTCGACCGTTGAATTTAGTGTTGATCCGTGCGATGTATCCTATGGTTGATGATTTTACGGCTATTCGCATGAAAAATTAGGTAACTTGCTTACGATTGACTCTTAAATAATGAAAAACTGGGCCTGTGCCAAAAAGCCTGTACGGGAGAATAAATAATGTAGACATGCGCCGAATCGTGAAACGCTCCATTCAATACAGCTGCTTAGCGCCTATATACATTCATGCATGGATTACAGACAGAATACATTTAAATTATTGTAATTTAGTTACAATATAATTGCTATATTATATTTTAGGTAATGCTATGTACTCGTATGGGAATAATGAAATAAATTGTTCTTGTTGTTGCTACACTTAGGTAGTTTGCAAGCCTTTTTACGTCAACTTAATTTAGCAAACTAACTTAAAGCCCATCGAGTGTCAGCGATCACGCTTCCTCCAGCGTCTAACTCAAGACCACCCAAGTTTTGAAACGTTTGCCTTGATTACACAGAAACGTTTTATATAGTGACCAATTAACAGTGAACAAATTTTAAAAGACGAACTCACGAGGGGATGCAAGCGGCGAAAACTGAAAGTACCACAAAGGAATGCTGGTTTCCTAGCATTCATAGCATACCTTATGCCAGGTTCCTTCGCCTTGAGCCGGGCGAGGTATTATAATCTGTTTTACTGTCATATTAATGTCATTATATCTGAAAAACACCAGCTAGATGAAGGGGAATAAAAATGAGAAGGGACCCGCGTCATCAAAATGTAATCGGCGCGTGCTCTATAGTTCCTTTATTCGGTGGGGCCCCTTGCGCGGGAACCTTGTTCCTAGGGCTAAAAGTCCTGGAAACGAGGTTGCTTGAGTCATTTGTTTTACTTTGAAGTTACTTATTTCATTACTGTCAAGAATTCTTAAACAGAACAGTCGTTATATTTAAATTGTCGTGGCTATACATTTACCAGACTAAATGGTTATGTTAATACAAAAATCAAAGGACTACAGGACGTGACTATTTGTTGCAGTGTTGCAAACTTGCAAAAGCTCAACTTGCTTAACCGCTTTCAGATACAGTCCAGGACATCAGTATAATCATGTCAGATGGCATGTTCAGCATGTGCCTTATTTTGTCGCAATCTAGTTGGCACAATTCTCAGCAGTTCTCTTGAAAACGGTCTGTACAAAGCCCCATATGTGACGGGGTGAAGGACAGCGACAGCAAACCAAAGAAAAGTGGAAGCCAGATGGGCCTGGCGTGGAATAGCCATGACTGCCGGCTGGGTTGGAAATTCCACGAGCTTGATTATTACAAAAGGCATCCAAATAAGAAGGATTTCCATTGTAAGGGCTAACAAAACTTTATCTGTTATCTTTGCTTCAGCAGCTGATCTCATGTCGAACGGGGTAATTCTTCTCCTAGCCCGAAAGGTGGCTTCATGTCTTCTGATAGCGCACAATGCCATGATGGAGATAATTAACAGAGCTATGTAAAGGGCCGATGTAATCACTGTATTAAATATGTTTACAGTTTGGTTTTCACGGCTCAAGGGCCTAGTGCAGAGCAATGATCGTTTTGGAGAAAATTGAAACGCGGTGCCACCAAGTATTGCGAGAAACATCAGCACGACTACATCGAATACCCAGATTGTCAAAACCATTCCAGTGGATCGGTTAAGCGAGAACCACTTATTGTGGGATAACAACTGGGTGATGTTTAAATATCGACGCGCCACCATGATTGTCAGCAACTGCAAAGGCACCCATGTTAAGGTGAGGAACACGAATCCCTGAATGTCGCACAAAGTCTGTCCAAACATCCACTCTCCCGCCACCAGTGAGCCCGCGGTGAACGGCATGACCAGGCAAGAGGTAAACACGTGACAAATGGTCAAAGACAGAGTGAATGTGTTTGCAGTTGTGTGGAAACTTGGCTTCTTGTACAAAATAAAACACATCAGCAAATTCCCTGTAAACGCAGCGAAGTTGATCAACAACATCAGTCCTCCTTCGGCGGTCAGAGCCATTTTATCGGCACTTGGCGTTGATTGGATTTTTATTTTAGGGGCTACTGTCAACTTTTCTACAAGCTGTTGAAGAGAAAACCATGCAATTGATGGGTAAGAGTTAGTTTTCTTACATTGTCAGAATCTTTTTAGACTAATGCAATGGAAATCTTTCGCGCAAAGATGCTCGCACGTCCCCTTTTATTGTCTTTTGTCTATTATTGCCAACGAGCCAGCCGAGCGAAGACGCGAGGCTGGCGAGGCGGCAGCATTATAGAGCCGTGCGAAAGTACTGTGCAGGCGGAAAAAATCTCGAGTGATCGAGAGACATGTTTATAACCATTCCCCTCTACTATGTTGTAAGGCAAGATTCCTGAGATTCCAATGACGTAGTGGAAAAGGTCGATTGTCTTACAACGGACCAATCGTAGCGCGCAGAGATTGTGACGTCAAGCCCGCATGGTTGTGATCGTCGATTCTCAGCAGCTTTGCCATTCATTGAGCGGAGTTTTGATCAAGTTTGAGGAAAGAAAAACGTAATTTTCACCTGCTTTTGTAAGTTTTATTTGTTTTTATTCCCAATTCTACGTGAGTGTACTTTAGTTAAGTGCCACTGTGGTATATTTATCGAGCTAGCAAGCTCAACAATCGGCCAGCGAGCCAAAAGAGTACTCGGCCACCATGCCAAACTCGGCCAGTGTGCCAAATTCGGCCAGCGTGCCAAATCTAGACAACGCCAGCGGGCATAAAGCAATCAAAGAAACCTCTTTAAACTGAATTCAATCAAAGCTAAGCTAAAACAAACGACAACTGTTGCAAACTATCGGCCTGCGAGCCACACGAGAGAAAACTCGACATCTGCCAGTGAGCCAAATTTGTCACCGCCAGCGAGCAAAAAGCAATCAAAGCAACTGAGATTTATAATTGAAGTTGTTTAATACCGTTAACGTCCAACTGGCCCAAGCGTCCCAAAGCAAACAGTTTGCGCATATCCTTTGCCAGCTGTTCGACTACGAAGGACTTTATTTATTTGAAATATTTTGTTACTTTTATGCTCATATGTTATATATTTGACTAATCTATACAACAAGCCTCGGAACGAAATGCACGTAAGTTTCTGTAAATCCTCAAACCAAGCTGTTGGTCAATGAAATGTAGACTTCTATTGTTCTTTGTCAGAGGACGTTATATAATTGAAATTGTTACCGTTTATAGCTTAAATACATTGTTTGACACGAAAGACATGTAAGTTTGTGTAAATCTGACTTGCATAGTACCGTACAAGAAGTTATTGTTGGCGCTTCATTTTTGTTCTGTATTCTTTTGTTGTTATATTATTCAATTTTCCAGATAATTTTTAGAAAGGGAAGAAAACGATGTTAGTTATCATTACAGCCGAAACCGTAGTATCGCGATGATTTAAAACCAAGAATCTTATTTTCGTTTTGGCGATTCTGCGCTGTCAATCAAAATATTTACATCTGAATTTAAGACATTTGACGTTGTTTTGAATCCTTGACTTCAAAAAAGTGAGGTGCACAAAACATGACTTTTTTTAAGTTGCCAATTAGTATTTGTTTTGATTGGTTGCTCGTTGGCACTTAGCGAGAGCTACATCCAGTTTAGTTTAAATGTGGGATGCATCCAAATTATCCTTAAGTTATTGCAAACAATGTTTGTAATTAGCAGAAGGCTAGACAGACCTAAATTTGAAAAGGCTGTTTGTCTCATTTGATTTATATTTTCGCTGGATTATTGTGGTTTGTAATTAAAAGCAATTAATTCTTTGACCTGTTTGATCTCCGTTTGAGAATTATGGCTTTCAATCAGTCTAATCTCGCGGCTCGGTCCTTTTAATTTATGTAAAGTGTACTTTCTTTTGGCCTTGTTTAGTTTCTGTCGTTTAGTTTTAGTTTGTGGGTCCCGGCAGCTTGACTATTCTTAAGCTATTGTAAATACAATTTAGTTGTGTTTGTAATTAGCAGACGACCAGACAGACTAAGGCCCAGTTCAGACGCCGAACTTTCCATGAGCCGAACCAAATACATTGAATTAAGTACATGAAAAGTTCAGCGTTTGAATCAATTAAGAACGTTTGAGAATTATGGTTTCCAATCAGTGTAGTCTCGAGGCTGATTGCTTTTAATTTATGTAAAGTGTACTTTCTTTTGGTCTTGTTTACTTTCTGTCGTTTAGTCTTAATATGTGGGTCCCGGCATCTTGATTATTCTTAAGTTATTGTAAATAGTGTTTGTAATTAGCAGAAGGACAGACCAAGATGGCACTTGAAAAGGTTGTTTGATTTATTTGTTTATTTTTTCGTCGGATTAACGTGTTCTCTTAAAGCAATTGAATTCTTTGACCTCCGTTTGAGAATGGTTTTCCATTTTAATCTTGCGGCTCAGCAAACACACTGTCCTCGGCCGGCCAAATAAGTAAACAGCAGCTCAATCTGTTTCGTTTATGATACCGATGCTTCGGGCTGCGATCTGCGGGTGCTGGCGTCATGACATAATGGTTTTGCGCCCGCATGCTATTGATGCATGATTTTCAACCAAATCAAGGTCCTAATCAATTTTTGATGATAATCAAAAAAAAAAAAACGATTTAATAAAACCGACGGAAACAGACCACTCCGGAAAAGAACATTGTCAGTCAAGTTAAACGCTTTTTTTCATCGATATGACCGAAACATTTGAAAAGGGTCGATTGTCCATCAAATTTTTATGCAGTTTGAATTTAGGAAGTAAACAAAATCATGCCAATACCAAGCAAAACGAAAAAACAACAACAACAAAAAAACACCTCGTTTAGCCATGTCGCAAATGAAGTGAGTTGAGCTCGAAACTGCCTAAAAGGGAACTCATTGTTTGACGCAACGAGAGGGTCGATATCTTTACAGACATAAAACTATAGAAAAACGGTTTTAATATAAATTGTAAATTGTTGAAAGTATATAACGCAACTTACCGAGCTTTAGTTGCTTTGTTGCTCTTTAGCTGCTTTGTTGCTCCTGCTGATTAACAACACTTTATCTCATCTCATAGGCTTCTTAATTCCTTTAGCAAGGAATCGTGTTTGTTCCGACTGATGACCGTTCAACAATAGTTCTTAATCCCTGCGCCACGGAATCACAATGAGTCACGGTCAGGAACATAATTTATTATCACCTTAGGATGGGAAGGGTGGGTAATCACTTCTATCAGCCGCTTGCTGGATGCGGCAAAAGCGTGTGGGTTTTGGGCTGCTCACTGTTGTAGAAGGGTCTGTAAACTGAAACTGTACTTCTTTAGATATTTTTTAAAAGTATTTACTCTTCAAACAAAAACTGAGGCAGAAAATAGAACACAAAAAAGTTAATATTGCTGAAAGCGGTCTCTTGTATTCAGCCAAAATCAGTTCATTCATCATCACTCATCAGTATGCAATAGATGAACTGGCTTGAAGAGTTAAAAAAAATCGCATCTTTTAATTTGAAATAGACTAAGGATTTTTAGAACCGAGCACTCTTTCAATACAAATCACGTACGAGGCGTTACACCCCTTCCCCACCCCTCCCCTCTCCTTCAACTGGGTTTTCTAATGTACCGTGTATGCCACTCGCAATCCCAGCATCACCACATGAAATAGGATTTGTCCGAGTCACTAGAGGGATTAATTAATTACGCTTGTTCTTATCAGTTTCCGTAGAAGTCTTTCTTTTGTTACTAATTTGAGCAAAACTAATCAAAAGCATATTGACACTTCGTTATTTTTTCGGTTAGTCTTGAATTATGCCACTCCGACGATCTTTTGTTGCGAACGAGCCATAAAACTAGCTGAGTTCGGCCAGGATATTTTGTTTATTGATGTTTGATAAATTGGCTTTTACTCAGTACTTTATTCTTTTCAGTTATAAACTAGATTTTCGTTTATTAGCTTGGTCGCTCGCTCCTTGACTGATGACATTTCAGATGCCCAGTCACATTACGTCAACATGGAGTCAATTATTTCTAGTAAAGAAAATTAAATTAATGACAACTGCCTATTTATTGTTAATGAAAGATCAAATAATGCAGCAAGTTGGTAAACTAAGTTCACAAAGAGAATAAACGCGTCATTGATTAGTTGAACTAAATACAGTGATGCAAGAGACCGCAAACGAAAATACTGCCGGTGTAGGTAGGACTGTAATCAGCCTCGCTTCATTGCTATGTTTCTATTTTTGGCATTTCCATCCTGTGCGTTTGGTGGACGATCGGTCAGCCAGCCGGTTCCTTCATTTCGTGCTGCATGCTACACCGTGCTGACGAGACCCAACCAGGTCGAAACAGCTGTCCACGGTTGCAATTCTTGGCTTTCCCCAGTTGGACTCTATCATGTCGTTGTCCCGTTAAGCGTTCCACACAGTAATCAACCTTTCTTCATTGTTATATCAGTCGAACCGATGTCGTCTGGAGACAACCTAGTTCCCAGGAATGGGAGGGGGCGGGGCGGGAACGAGGTTGCTCTAGGAAGGAGCAGTACCTTTGCTTCTCGGACTGATCTCTTCAGTAACCAACTGGAATAGGGGAAAAAAGTAATTGAAACAAATCTGTGTATTTTGTAGTAAGTTCTTAGTCATTTACCGTGTTGATTTTACAAGCGTCAAAAACAGGATTGTTGCATTCTGGAGCTGGTTGTCGCTTTTCAATTACACTGAGCTACCATTTCTCCCTTCAAGAATTTCACTCCTGGTCTATTTCTAGTTATCGGCTCTTTAAAGAAATCCATGGGGAGATCGCCCTGATTGGAAGACTCTCTAAAGCAAGGAATTACATCGACTGTAAACTCCTGTCTAATGAGGTCATGTATCCACACGCTTGCCATCGCTATTGTGGCGAGATCTTCCTCCGCGTTGGCAACCATGTCTTCAGACCCAAAAGTCACCAAACCTACCCTTGTTGGACAAGGCATAGTATGGCGCCCTTCGGTTCCAAGAAGCTGATGACAATTTATAACGTACATTGAATCTCCCCTTACTATATTCCTAAAGCAATTGTTCCGAGTGCATTTAACTCATTGCCGAAAAGACCATCACAGACCGTGCTGCGCTCGGCTTCGGCCTTTCTAAGGTAGATAACGCAATCTAGGTTCTTATCTTTACCGGCAATCAATCATATAAGAACATCGTCTGCGGGAGGTGGTTGCGATTCCCTCTCATCAGTGCATTTAATTGTCGTTAATTATTTGACGACCGCTGATAATCTCTTGCGCGACAAGTTCCGGCGGCGTTTGATTTCTAACTAGTGTCACTCTTCTCTCAGTCTTTAGTGCAAAATGCCTCTAGACCCACTTTGGAAATCCCATGAAATGTACCAAAGGTCGTTTCAGGCATTTATCGACAACTCAACGGTCAGACGACCAGCTATGCTTAACTTTACGCAGGACGGGATAAGGTAGGCCATGCCGAAAATTATCGACAAGGTTGACATCGACAAACCACTCAAAGTGTTAGGCATTGGAAGTGGAAGCGGCGAGATTGATCTCCTTATTCTTCAAACTATGGTGGAGCTCATAGTATCACAAAAGAAGAAACCACCTACTATACATAACGTGATCGTTGAGCCGAGCTCGGTTCTCTTAGATCAATTCAAAATGAAGGCTTCTTCCCTGCCGTTATGTCCTTTTACACGAACCAAGAGGTCGCTGCCATCGCTGAGAAAAACGGCTGGAAGTATTTTATACCTGTGAAAGAGCAATTTCAAATTAATGTCACCTCTTGCCTCCGACAGCCAACGTCAGAGGCTGACCCGCTTATCGATTTTCTGACCCAGCAACAAAATTTCCGCATGAATGCCGAGCAAGAACTGTTTCACAGTTGGATAGAGATGATCGAATCGCTGGCTTTTGCGGACGACAGCGTGAAAAGTTTGTAAAAGTAGAAAATGCAGTGGTTATAATCCATAAATAAACAACACACTTCTTTCTTTCTATTGTTTATACTTCAGTAGTTTTAAACAATTGAAACCTTTAAATTTATTTTACGCCAGATTTTAACATTTTGGAAGGGGGCTCACTCGGGCAGACGTGAGCCAATATCAGGGGGATGAAGATGCCGGGGCACCGATTACTCTAATTTTTTCTCCTTGACAATCAAATTTCTAAGTGACATATGTAACTGTGCAGTTGAACGATATATTTGTGAAACCAACCATGCGCTAAAAAGTGTTATTCCCTTGGTCTTATTTTGCTTTGCACGTAAAAGGCAAGGGAATAACTCGGAAACCGCAAGGTTCATTTGTCCCCCTGGCTTGACTTTAAACACATATCTTTTCCCTAAGTTATTGTGATAATTTTCTTTGCAAATGTGTATTAAGTGTCCAGAGTAGATAAAGCATTGTTGTTGTTGTTGTTCCCTCGCGGTCACTTCGTTTTATGAATTTATTGTTTTGTTTGGTCTGTCAAAAAGCTGATATGTTTACTCTTTAATTTAGCGAGCAGGCTAATATATGTAGGGCAAAAGAGACTTTCCTGTGCATGTGATTGACACGCTCTGTACAAAGTTGTCAATAAACTTGCTTTATGGACAATGATTTGACAATCCAGTTATGTTTTTTTTTTTTAATTGAGGTTCTAATCAGTATGTATATAATTAAATTGAAATTTATACCATGCCATAGAAAATACAGCCAATCAGCATACAGGAAAACCGGTATAAACTAGACGGTATTACACTAAACCTTCCTATCGTGCGCCACGCGTATGTCGCATTGATTGTGTATTTTATTTGTGTACTGTATTTTCTGCATTTTCTACTGCATGGTAAAAAATGGTTTATACGCAACGCTCTCTACGATGGTATACCTTGGAAAATCCCACTCTAAAACAAGGCTCGTGTGCCAGTATACCGGGAAAATACAAGTGACTTGTGGGATATTCCTCAACACCAATGGACTACAAGATCATTATCATACATTGTCACGTTTAACTTATTTTAGCTGCTGACCAAAGTTTTTGCACTGTAGCTATATACTAGCAAAATCATCCAATAAAACATCTATTGACGGGTACTAATGTTAACTTTTCCAAATGACTATTTCAAGGTGAGAAATGTTAGTAAAGTCAATTCAACACAGTGTAAAGCCAGTTGCTAACCAAAGTTTTAAGCCCATAACTATAGCCTTTTATAATAAAATCATCCAATAAAACATACGATTAAGGGGTACTAATGTGTAGTAGTATAACTACTTAGCGGTGGGAAATCTACATAACATCGATTCATGATCAGACCATAATAAAATCGCGACTAAGTCTTACAATGCTCTACAAACCTGTAAACAATTGCAAGCGACATCGCCGACTTTGACATAAAAGAGATATATCTAGAGAATACATCAAAACACTTTAACTGTGTGTCCCTCTGCATGCATGGTGCAGTGTGAATTAACCGTGTTCCACTATGGAGTTTTATGCGAGAAATAGTGGTTTCTGGCCGCTGTTCTAACTACAGAAGCACAGTACAAACAAGAGCCTGCATTTCAGTCTAGGAGAATTAGCTAGAATTGTCTACTTATTGATTATAACTACTGCATTTTCCCCTGCAACAAACTTTTCATCGTTGTCGTCCGTGAAAGCCAAGGATTCGGTCATCTCCATCCAACTGTTAAACAATTCTTGCTCGGCATTTGCTCGGAAATTTTGTTGATGACTTAGGAAATCGATAAGCGGATCGGACTCGGCTGACGTTTGCTTTAGTAGGCAGGCCGTCACATTGATCTGATATTTTTCCTTTAGCGGGACACAATAATTCCAGCTGTTTTTCTCCGCAATGGCAGCCAGCTCTTCATGCGTGTAGAAGGCCATAACTTCCGAGCCACAGCTCAATTTTCCTTTAAACTTCTTACTGACTTTAGCAAGGTATGAATTCTCGGTATGAACATAGCAAACCACGACTCCGTGTTCAGCTTTTAGCCATTGTTCGAAGCATGATCGCAGCGCAAGCTCCAGATCCGAGTAACGGATACTGTGGACAAAATGAATAAAATCGAAACTTTTCTTTTCGATGGAGGTTTCTTGGTTGAATTCACTGAACGTTTTCTGCTGCGATTCGAAGGAAACATTGGCTACGCTCTTTAATGATGACGGCAGCGAAGAAGCCTTCATTTTGAATTGATCTAAGATAACCGAGCTCGGCTCAACGATCACGTTATGGATAGCAGGTCTTTTCTTCTTCTGTGATACGAGGATATCCGCCATAGTTTGAAGAATGAGGAGATTATTCTCTCCGCTTCCACTCCCAATGCCCAACACTTTAAGTGGCTCGTCGATGTTCATCTTGTTAATAATTTTCAGCATGGCCTGCCTTATCCCGTCTTGTGTAAAGTTAAGGATAGCTGGTCCTCTGGCCGTTGAGTTGTCGATTAATGCCTGAAATGACCTCTGGTACATTTCATGGGATTCCCAGAGTGGTTGTAGAGGCATTGCAATAGAGACTGAACGATAGACTCTCGCGTCGATTCCAACAATCTAAAGCTAGCCAGAAATGTGACGGTTAGCGTTCGTTGTGCAGGCTCATAAAATTATGTTTGAAAACTTCCGTTCTCACATATTCTGCCTTTGCAAATGGAATACAACACATCGTGGAGCTAGGCGTTTGACCTCGAGCAAACTTAACTTACATTGTGAACGCCCATTTATGCATACGAAAGTGTTTTACTTATAATAATATACATGAAAAAATTACTCGATTCTGATTGGCTGAAATAAAGGAATAAAAATGGCTTCGAGGGGGATCTTCCGGCATTTCCTCCACGCGAATGTTTTCATGTTTATAAAGCGGCTCGTGCAATTTCAGCTTTTTGATAAACTCACTCGTGCAAATTAATTCCAAATTGAACTCGAAACCGTATGATTACCTGTACAAATATTACTTGCAAAAAATATCGGATGTTAAAATTCCGAACGGTTTATTTCCGGGATGTCTTTTAGTCTCATTCTGGATAAATTTCGAACAAACAAGTCGGACACTTTCCTGAAACATAGTTCACGCCTACGAATTAATGTGATCACGAAACAGCATCTGTGATAGTTTTAATCTACTGCACCTCGACATTTTAGAATACATCGAAGAGAAAATTACACAAATTCTATCAAGCCATTACTTATCTCAAACAGTATCTCAACTGTAGTTCGCTCCATTAAAAAAAACTAAGAGCTTCGAAGTTACTTAAGAATTTTATACTGTGCTGTAAATATTTCGGACCATTAAAAATTTCAGACGGTTTTATTCTCGGATGCTTTTTTGTCCGAAATTCAAATCGTCCGAAATTTATTTTGCAAGTAATGTACGTTCAATGGTCTGGTGACCTTGAGCAGTCTGACTGAATTTTGTGATCGTCTAGGTGATCTTTTCATCTTTAGTTTAATATTGATAATGGAACTGATATGTTTTTCTTGTGTCCATCATGGGACATCGTGGCTCGTTTTGATATTTACATATATTTGTAAATATGCCATAAGATCTAGATGGTTCTTCACTGATTGCTACAAAATACATTACTTACTTGATAAGTTCAGGACGTCTATATGTCGATGTGGGCGCTGTCTCTTGTTTACTGTGTCACAGAACAGCTAAAGCTAAAATCGTGATCTTATTGCGAGTTGAATATGATCTAACATAGATTTCTAACCTGTAAATGGTTATTTGGAAAATTAGTATACTTTACTTTTACTGGATGATTTTACTACTTTACATTAACTATAATGGAAATACTTTGGTTAGCAACTATAAAATAACCTGACAATATAATGATCTTGTAATCTAGCTATCATGACGGGACGCACGGAACTTCTACTGGAAGTACCGCAGAGAAATGGTAGGAAATTTTCCTAGCATTCCTTATATACTCTCAATAGGGTTCTTCGTCTTGCGGCCAGGGAAGGCGTCATAATCTGTTTCAGTGACATGTCGATGGAACGTGTAGATTTGGGGCAAGGCTAAACGTAGCATCTTTAAAAAGTTACGTAAGCATTGGTTGGCATCCCTGCACCTTAAACACGAGTGTGGCGCATCTTTAAATATGCGAAAACTTACGAGAGAAAAGAAAGTTGATATGGGCGAGAATCTTTCACCCAAGCACTGTCCAAATCGATAGACTTCTACTAGTGAAATACACGTGTGTAGATTTGGGGGAGCGCTAAAAGTAGCATCTTTAAAAAGTTAGGTAAGCATTGGTTGGGATCCCCGCGCCTACACAGCCTACATCCAATTAGTCCCTCACATATACCTACACACCATACATCTCATTAGTCCCCTTCTTATACCACAGCCTACATCTCATTAATCCCCCACATATACCTACACAGCCTACATCTCATTAATTCCTCTTCACAGCCAATTTCAAAACGCAAAGAAGCGGCCGCCAGCTTGTTAACAAGCACACACTGTAGGCTACTCACTATCTACAACAGCGTAGCGAATCAGAGAACGCTATTCGTGATAGAACGCTAGTAGAGTTATAGTAAAACTCGATAGAAACACAAAACTATCCAAGTAGAGAGAAGGGGTAACGGTACCTTCAATTTAGGCAGTCAACTCAGTTGCAGATTTTAGAAATTAAAAGAAACAGAAAGCCATGAAAGGAGAATGAACTGGCAGGCACCTCCGCAACGAAAAATTCACGATGAAATATATCAGTTCGAATGAAGTGAAAAGGTACTAGCCGTGGCGCTCAAAAGAAGGGTGAAATGAACCAGGCCTTGACCACGTGTTCAAGGAAAAACGTTGCATAACAGTATTGAAGTAAAGAATACAAAATGACAACAAGCATATGAAATCATATAATATATATGTATAAGCTACGTTAGACTCTAGCCACCCCAAAAATGTAATCACAAATAAAAAAACACTGAAAGTGGCCGGTAGGGTCCCACCAAACAACGATGAAAACTAGAACAAAGGCACGCGAAATGAAATGAAACAATTGACGAAGCTCAGAGTAAATTTAGGTAGGCAGAAACGGAATGAAATAAATAGTAATAGAAATGCCTTAAACTAGAAGTGAATGATAAACTTTTCATTCAGAGCGGACGTATCAAAATTTAAGTAAGTGAAAAAAATGGAAGAAAACTAAAGTAAAACTAGAAAAGATATATAAACATCAACAAACCCGAGCGATATGCGAAAGGCAGCTTTGCTGGTTGACATTTCAAAATCGTATTTTGAGATAACAAGATATTTGGTTCCATTATTTATTTTTATTTTCTTTTTTTTCCCTCACAACAGACCATTTGACGCGAGTTTACTATTATGAAGACCAATTCTTTTGAATCTATTTGGGGGAAGGGGCGCGAATTATGAACTTATTCGCGCGAGTCTGCATGTGTGATGACAGACAAACTGAATTAGCTTATTTTGAACACCCAGGCACTGGAAGATTCTCCAAGAGGGAACAGCTGAATTATATCGCAAAGTTGCTATAGAATGACTTAGTTGTTCAACGGGAGATAACTATTAACAGAGCAGTTTTTGAATCGAACGATAAAGAATGAATTTTTTTTTTTTTTACTACAATTAATAGCAGCCGAGAGTGGCTTCATATGTAAATCATGTATTCTAAAAACACAAGTCAGTGAAATTTAACTACTTTATTTTGCACTTTAAGAAAATAATTTGATTGTGTTAGGTTTCATTTGCCTTAAATTTTCTTTCTTACTCGATTATATTAGTGCGATCAGTGTTGCCAAGGAAAAACAAACTTTAACCAGGCTTTAATGTTACCGACTCAAACCTGGCAAACGGCAGCATCTAAAAGCATATAAACTTAAAGGTATAATTATGATCAAATAGATCTTTCTTTTCAATCGATAGGTGAGGAATAGTTCACAATAGTTCATTAACGATATTCGGTTTCGCTTTAATAGACCAATTTCGATATATTAAAATTCAGCGTAAAGCAATAGACCTCAGCACGAGGCCCTGGGGAATAAACCCCACAAACTCTGTAGTTATTCCCCGGAGCCTCGTCCTGGGGGCTATTGTTTTAGGTTGAATTTTAATACATCGAAATTGGTCTATTGAATTTTACACCAAGTACCGTTATACGGTGAAATCGTGTTCCTTTACATTGATTCCATTCGAGGCTTTTAGGTTATGCCGTGGGCGAAAGTGTTTATGTTGTTAACATCACAGGAAAACTGCGGCGTAAAGCTCCCCATTGATACTATAACAAAAATATAGTTTTAATATCTGTCTTTTTCAGCAAAAGCATGCATGTACAGTGACTACATTAATTTTTGATTAGTGAAAAAGAAAGACTTGCAAAACTCTGGGAAAAAGTAAAGTGCTTTTGTTTGTTGTTTTCTGGCTGTTTTTCTTCGGTATATAACTACTGAATCGAATGCTTCCAACTTTACGTTTTCATTAGAACGCTATCGGCTGGGGACTATAGGTAAGATGTAACTTTTTCTTAGCCACAAGGACAAAGAATGGGACACTCAATGGTAGCATGGAATGAATTTCACCGCAAAACTTTAACAATACCAGGCCTATAAAACTTTTTTAATAAGGTAACCTGCCATAGAGGCATTCTCTTACCAGGAAAACACGAGGCAAAATCAGCCAACGAAGGACAGTTTACTCACTGAATATTGGCCAGTTTGCTCCTGGTTAACAACCATAAGTTGGCCGCCAAGCGTTTCATGGAACAAATTGAATACCATACATTTACTGGATTGTAGGTTTGGCATTAAGCGAAGTTCAAATAAACCATGATAACGCTGTTATTTTCTATAGTTCTCTATAGTTTTCTTTGCGCCTACGAATAAAGATAATAGTTTTTTAGTGGTTTAGTTTTCTTCTTGTTTTTCTCTTACTTCTGAAGTTAAGTGAGGTCGGACCGTTTTAAGCTTAATGCACTGTCGTAAAATCGTAAAACTGTTGACAATATTCATATATGAAAGTTAGTGTTTTTTTACAGTAGAATTTCCTGTATCACTACCCGTTCAAATCATTTCGCCAAAAAGTACCACAGTTTAAGCGATATTGTCCGACCAAATATTCTAATTTACTCAGAGATGCGGAAAAGGACGAAAAGAAAAAACATTGTTAAAAGGAAGGATATTTCTCCAGTCTCGTTCAGGTACCAATGCGCCAGAATTTCAATTTTTGTAAAGGTTACTTAATTACAGGGAACAAGTTGCGGCAGTTTAATTTGATTGACGTGAGAACTGTACTGTAAAGATCTCGATTTTCATTCCCACGGGTACATTTCTCTCGTGGTAATTCTGCTCCTACAGTTATTTTGAACAATAATCATGCGACCATTTGTAAAATTGTCTCTTCTAACTTTGACAACGTCCAGATTTCAACTTTTTAAAATCATAATCAGTTCACAGCTGGACTAAAACTGAACCTTTGGGTTAGGGATATGGTACTTAAACGTCCTGCTAAGAAAGAAACAGCAAAACAACTGTCGGTGTCAGTTGGTGGCTTAATCGACAATTGCTTGCTAATTCGAAAGAAACTAACAAGCTACTGTAAGTCATTCAATCTTAAAAAATTTACACTGTCAGGTAAAGCCATGCATGAAAATACATGTCTCAATGAACGAACTTGATCAAAAAATCTTGAACTAAGTCCAAAGAAATGGAAGCTAGTTTCTTTTAAAAACATCTTCGGGACTTGTTTTTCAAAGTTTCGTTACTTTTATTTTTCCCATCGCTTAAATGTACGATTTCCCAGAATGTTTCGCTTGTCTGATTCAGATCTGAGTTGGCCGTCAGTCAAGCAGTAGCAGTTGATAAAGATAAAAACCAAAGATACAATTGTGTGTTTGCTATTCCATCTACGACGGACAACTTCCTTTTTTGGTGGTTGATTACAATTAATGATTTACAATGTTTTAAAATGCAGCACGTTTTCTAGCTTTTTTTTTCTTTTATTCTAGCTTGAAGTTTGGTCTTGGAACAGATTTCAATATTTAAAATCACTTAGAAAGGCTACATAGAATCAAAACAAAGCGTGGGAAATACTTTCAAACTCAAGAAAAATTCCTGTGGTAATCACTGCTCTAGATAGAACATTTTTCGTCATTGCGCAAACTCAATGGCTTTCTTTATAATCTAATTAGTTGTTTATGCTGCTTATGTCTATATCACCTACATTGTACTGTTAGCGAAAAATTAGTGGAAGTTTTCTCAGTATTCTGAGCTAATGTAAAATTAAGTTCACTTTATAGTTATTTTTCTCGACGTTACGTTTTCTCAATTAAGGGTGGCCATTAGATATTCATTCCATGTGCTTCATCGTCAATTAACATCATCTCACCAACTGCTCTCGCTAAAACGACCTCATTGAATCAAAGTAACCTGAACATTAATGCTCAGTAATTATTCATTCATTTCGTCTTTTCATCTTTTTCAAGATGAAATTAAAGATCTTGGAGCTTACGGAATAAAAAAGTAAAGTTTGCTGCTATCTGCACAAGTTCTGTCCGACGCATTACAGCACAATCTACCTGCTACCTTTGAAGAGCACTCGTGAAGATTCAGGTCGCCCATTGAAAGATAATTAAACATGTATGTGAGAAGTAGATGGAAGTGACCTGCATGTGTTTCGAAGCCGATAACAAGGTCGACTTTAGTTCACGGCACAACAAGTGTTGATTGTCCGAAAGAAACCTCAGTTGCCCTTATAAATTAAAAGCCTCAAAAGCTTTTCGTTTCCTTGAGCAGCACTAAATGCGGTACCCCAGAAATAAATGTATCATTAGAAAGCGAATCTTGAATACCGCAGGTATATGGAAACGAAAAGAAGCAAGCTGATTCAGTAGTTTAGGACTGCCATGTCAGAAAGAAACTGCTGATGCATTTCATCTAGTTACTCAATAAAGTTGCGCCTAGCCATTTACCGAATTTCAATGAAGTAACGGCTATACAATTTAAACTAAAATCTTCTGAGCTTCCTCTTTGAGTTGCTCTGGTATTCAAACGCAGTTGTAATAAATGAAGGTACATGTCTCGCTCTTGTTCCTCGCTTTGTTTATTCAATTAATTGGTTGTTTAGACGTTTCAGAGGCTTGCATGCTAGCACAATACTATGAACATCGAGGTACACCCAGGGAGTTTACAATAGGTACGTTTTCAAGAACTTTCTAGTTTGTTATATACACTCGTTAAACTTTTTCTACACCCTATTCCAATTTAATACATATATATAAGCAATTTGTTTAATGAAATATGATCTCACTTAACAGCTTGTAGTCAATTTATTTTGGCCTGATCATGTGCACCTTTTTATATCAAATTGTAAGCCCGTGAGTTGGTAATTCAGTTCAATTTTCACGGCACGAGGATTTTAAAATGACGCGTCCAGTTTACAAAAATTGTTGAAGTCTGATCTATTTGCTCCAAGAATTTTCTTGCTACATGATAGGTTTTTAGTGTATTTCTTGCTGAAGTCCCGATTAAGTCAATCGAACCAAGTAATTCGGTCAGACAGAGAATCGTTTTCACAATCATGCTTTCAATCTTGAGAACAAAATTCATTGTTCCACGCAGTTTGTTACTCTTTTAGACAACTGATTTTCAAAGCATGGTTCACGATTTTTTCAGGTAAAACTAGCGAACCACTAGCTTGTGTGAAAACAAAACAAAGTATTATTGAATTTCCATTTAGTGGTGCCGAATTTCGTTTACATCAAACGAAATTGCGCACTTTGCCTTAACTTGAATCTATAGTTTATTCTAGACCAAAACATTTAAATGAAATTTTAAGCGAGGGACAACCAGAGGTTATATATTCAATTTCCTCGGTGTCGAATTTGAATAAACAGAAGTTACACTCTATTTTAACTTATGTGTTTTTTTTTTTTTCTAGACCACAACGTTGAGCTGATAGAAGTTTTTAGAATAGTTGATTATCAATAACATCACAAATACCATGAGTTTTATTATCAGTTCCTAAAACCATGTTTACATTGTATCGAAAATCTGCTTTGATTTGTCTGCGACTGAGTCGGCGGTATAGTGGAAAAAGAAAATAAGTTCATTTTGCACAACAATGAATTCAAACAAAGCTGAACTGACATAATAGTTAACGGAATGCGTTAAGTTTCATACGTCCTAGTAGCTCATTCTTAAATTAATCCAAAGAATCATTGACTCTTTTATTTAATTTTGGAAGCTACTTTCAAAAAGTTACATGTAACAACATATAAAGCAAGCGACTCTTTTATAGGGCGCGCCATCTTTGCTCTGAAATGTGTGTACAATTGAATGCACTACTTTTGTAAGAAATGTTTTGATATGAACATTGAGCTGGGATGAACCCAAATTTCCAGGACTTAATTATTGAGAACACAACCCAGACTGAGAGTCGGTTAAAGATGTTTTCTTTGACACTATTTGAGAAAACAATATGCGGAACCCTGGCAAAATGTAATCTATACAGTCCAATAACAAGATGTTTTTACGGGCATAATTGAACACAAACGATGACCTTGTGTTATTAAATAGGTATTTATTGTCACTATTGTACACTGAACATCTTTGATTGTATGGCAGTCTGGATTTTTTTCTTTTTTCTTTGTTTTTCTTTTTTCATTCGGGACTACTGGAAATTATAGCAAACCTACCACAAACTTTAACGATTAGGGATGGTAAGTTAAGAGCATCTTAAGAACGCTTCAGGCTCAAGTGACAAAAAAATAAATTAGAACAATAAGAAGTTATAAAGAAACATTCAACGATTGGAAATAGTCATTTTTGAGCATCTCATGAACGTTTTAAGCTCAAATGGAAAAAGAAGCTGTATTCTGTTCTCTCTTTCAGTAACGGTCTAAAAGTTAAGTAAACGTAACTGTTTGAATTGACTTAAGTCAACCGTGAAAGAAACATTTTACGGTGTACTCAAAAGAAATAGATATAAAGACTTTTTGATTGAAGCATCGACTAACGTACATGTAAACTGAAAAGAAAAGAAAAAGCTGAAAGTTGAAGTAAGCGACCGTTGTTTTGAAACATTTTCAATTGCTTTCGAAAAGCCCTAAAGAAACTTCAAGGGGGGGTTTGTAAAGTGTACTGTCTTGTTTTAACCATGTTTGGAGACAAGATTCAAATTCTGAGAAAGACACTTACGGGAACATATCTTTTACCCGTCTGTAAAACCCGTGGTTGCTAGCTGATTAACAAAGGATAAGGAGGCTCACCAGCAAGATGTGGGCCTTAACAAAATAGAAAAGAGAATGTATAAAAAGACACTTAACTAGTATCTTTTACATTCTTATATTGGCTCTTGTACACAGCTACTACAGGTTTTAATTACCATATGCTATTGTTCAAATTTTCTTTCTTATATTACAGCGATATCGAGTGGCTGACTGGTGGAGCGAAACTGGCAGAACAAGCGAACTTTTGCTGGAGTCCGATTGGATTTATCCACATGCTTCAGGATCAAAAATGATCAGCTAATTAAGTCAAGAGGACTTTAAAATGTTTCTGTCTAACCTCATAACAGTAACTCTTAGACGTGAATTACTTTGCATTTTATAAATTTTATGATCTTTTATTATAACCTACCTACATGTACTTTAGTCGTGATTACTTTAGCACTATTTAGATGGCGTACATGCATAAGTTTATTTCCCAAAAGCTTCGGCTATAGCACCTTACTCTTAATCAACAAAATTGAATTGAGAAATTTAAAATGTCTCACGTTTTTCGTGTTATGTTAGACTGCAAAGTGACACGAACACGTCAGCTGACTATGGGAACAATTCTCCTTGCTTAATTTTTTTTTTTGAACTGGTTGTATTGATTTTGAATTCCATGTGCTTGATATTTTAGGATTTCAGTGGTAGATTGCATTTAGACATAACTGCGTAGAAAACTGAAACATAATTATCTTTCTAAGCACGTGTTGTTAAAAGGTTTACAATTGTTTAGCGTTTAGTTGACAAATAAGGAAATCACAACAGAAATAAGCGCCTTTTATGCTGGAAAGTCTAGTTAATGTGTTTTTGTACATGCACATAAATATTTGCCGTAGGAAAAATGTAAATAACTTTTTCACAAAGCACTGAAAATATACCCTGTTTAGTCTCACGTAAAAATTTTGCCTTACCATATTTTACAACTGACTGATTTTCACTGGAAAAAAGAAACTAAATAAATAAAAACAAATTTGAAATTTGCATATGACACACTCAGTTCACATGAGCTAAAAAGATTCTCCTTTAGGAGAGCTACATTCCAAAAACGAGAAACATCTGGCGTGTTTCATGAAAGAAGTAAAGAAAAACATCTTCAAACGTCATGACAAGCACAGCTTTACCAAATATGTGATTCACAAAACGCCAGGATTTGTCTTAATGAAAACTTGTACGTCGGTTGTATAGAGTAAAGAGCTTCAGGAAGGTATTTATCCCAAAGGGCTAATTATCACCAATTAGCAAGGAAAAACTTCATCCATAGGGCTAATTAAGGTTGAATTATACTTGAGAGAGATTAAACACGTTCGTATACACCGACGGTATAACTTAATATATTTCAGGGTTTTTGTACTTGTAATGTAAGATCTAGAGTACTTTAGCTTCATTAGATATCATATGTGAGCCAGTTACGATATCACTTCCAACACAGACAACAAGACTGGGAAGACAAATCCCATGGTCTTCGATAATGGGGCCCTTAATTAGCCTTGACATGAATAGAATGAAATCTTGAACTAAAACGGAGTGGTATAACACCTGCTTAGCCAACAGCTGCAGACATAGAGAAGAATACTTCATTAACGGGGAAAACAATTGAATTCTACCAAAGAAAACAGCACTTCAGTAGCGTTTTGTGGGATGTGTTAACTGGTTAGGCAAAGACAACCTGCCAAGTAAGATGGTGTATCGAAAAAAATCCTAAAACGTTAGTATATGGTGATCTGTATTCTCGTCTAGTGGCTTTTTTACTCCGATTGGAGTGTTTTATTTTGGTTTTTCAGTGTACCATTCCAGCAAAGTGACACTGCTAAATTAAGTAAACGCGAAGGGCGTCGATCTGTGAAAATGTACGAATTTTAGGCTCTGCCTGGTTTCATCGAAATACTTCAATTACCAGTAGCTACTATTCGAGCCCTTGTCTCAATCAGCTAGGTTTGCAAGACTTAAGAGAACTTAGCACCGTGAGGCTAGCAGGTGCCTGCTAGTGATTTTGAATGCGGCTTTCATCCACGATTGGAGCGCCCTGAAAGCTCTGAGCCCTCTTTTGTAATTCATGTCTACTGCACAAACTCGAGCCTTGTACAGACCTTATCTTTAATTGAGAAATGACAGCCGTACTTCAGTTAAACCAAGGTTGAGAAGAATATTTTAAAAGCAAAACTCGTCACAAGGATTTTCTTTCAAGTTTTGCTAACATCGGACGCCATTTTTCGATCAAAAGCTTATATTGACCGAGAATGTATATCTCAATATTTAGGCTGGTTTCAGTACGATTCAAGATTTATAAATCGAAGTCGATTTTAGTAAAATTTTCTCAGCGTGAAAAGGGATTTGAACAGGAGGTGTTTTCATGAAAACAATATTTGCGGTCTCTCGCAGTTTAAGAAAATTCGGTTTAAGTGAAATCTATAAACAGCACATGCTGATAATAAGTGATAATCCTGACAAACAGCTATAAACAAGATACAAAGCATCTGCAAATTTGACATGTCGTTAATAAATAATTGAACTAAACTAACGTTTTGAAAAACTCGCAATATTCTACGTGAACCAAATCAAAGATCTAGCTAAACATCCAACTGACCTGATAGCACGGAGCTGCGAAAAACAGAAAAAAATAATTACGTTCAGTGTGCCCGAACAAACAATTCTTAAATTCGATCACCCGTGAGAAGATTCAAATAAACAGTGTTCTTTTTCGTACCTGCTGACAAAAGGCGTGGTTTGAACGTTTTTCGTTTAGTTTTCAAAATAAAATGGAAATATTTGAGAAGCAAATATTTTTTGTTTCGACCGTAACCATGGGCAAGGTTTTATATAAGGCAAAATAAAATATGGCAGTTGTTTGTAAACTCGCGTAGAAAAAGAACGATTACAGTACTGCACAAAAGTATTGTAGTCCAGTGTTTTTGAAAGCACAGGTACTATTGCAGTACGTAAGGAAACAAAAGAAAACAGCGCTTCTGCAAAGAAGCTCGCACTGATTACATAGCTAAAGTAATGAACTAACTTAAAAAGACAAAAAGTTTGGAATCAAAGGAAGCTATTACAAATAATAACTATTTGTTTGGACCACGATTTTCGCATTCAATAGGTCAAGCTTAATGTGTGTTTTAAAAATTAATAAATTTCATTTATGGATGTCAAAATTATCGACGTGATAATGATAATGATAATGTACCGTTGAAGGCAAACAGTGAAATAATAATTTACGCAACAGTATTCAAAGGATTCGAAATTTGTAGAAGTAGTTGCCCGTATAATTTATAGTTAAAAGCAGAAATGTAAGAGTAAACAACAGCTTTCATTAATTTTGACAATAGATCGCAAGGGAGGTTAATATTGGGTCACGTAAAACGTAGAATGAGGTAAAAACAGTAGTATTTTAATTATAGTCCTACGTTGGACCTTTGCACTGTTTGAAATCGTGGTAACCTTAATTGTTGTTTTGCTTCTTCGCTGAGCTTTAGCACAAAGAAGAAAGACAGCAATTTTCCTTCGATTCAATTCACGTGAACTCCTAAAAAAAGGTTGTCATAATTATTACATTTGCTCAACTATAATAAAAATCGAAATCATTGAGGTCAAATAAACTTTACTACGTGTAGAAGAATGCTATACAAAAGGAAATAAGATGAAAGTCAGTTTAGCAGGACGCAAACTGCAATGTCAATATGATCCCATTTTATGTTAAGACCAGTGGTTTTCGTATGATCAGCAATGGCTGAGGAATCGTCAATTTTCAATTGAACGAGTGCTTTGAAATGTTCAGTTTTTTCTGCCATGGAATCTTCATTTTGTTTGCCCACCTAAAATTCTATGCTTTACTTAACTCATCTAAGAGACGTTCGTGCGACAAAATGGAGTCATTACGGGCATCTTAGAGTCCCGTAAAACTGACTTTCATAACAAAATTAAGGTGACTGTGCTCTGTTCATTCAAAGCTACAAGATATTACTAGAGTAGAATGTGGCTAGCTATGAAATAAATCATTTGGCTCCTCAGTATTTCATGTTTCTATGCCCCAATAATTGTTATCTCGAGCTGTTATTGCGAAGAACAAAGTGCACAAATGCCATGGTCAACAGCGAAAAATTGCTCTACATTGTATTGGTTGTGGAGTTCTTAAAAGTATTTTTCTACATCCTGCCGATACATAGTCCAAAATCCCGGGGAGTACTTGAGGCGAACAAAATGCGAGGCAGGACGTATGCCGTTGTTTCTGGAATGATCTTAAATATTTTCTTTTGATCACAATGCAAAATTTTTCCCTTCATTAGATTCTTTTTCTAGGCGCTTTTAACAGACCGTGATCATAACGGTCGATATATATATATAATTTTTTTTACCTTGGTCTTTGAATACTAGAAAAGACCAGAAAACTCTAGTTCATCGACTTAAACCAAGTTTCCTTTGCGCTTAACTTTTTAACTCCCCCTCGAATAACTTTGACCTAATTTTTCCGGGGTTGTGAGAACGTGTCTTCTTGAAGAAATAAAGCAAACTTGCGGACAAGTTTGCCGCACATCGCGTATATCATTTAAAACATTTAACGCTGATGAAAGGGCTGCGTTACTAAACAATGCTACAGAAAAACTGCTGCTAAAATTACTTTAGTTTATGTCATATCTTTAGTTACATATTTTTCTTCCCCTGAAAATTCTACAGCCATTAAATGCATCATCGTTAATGCCCAGAACATCTGTTTATTATAAGAACATTTATGTACCTGATCTAAATTTCTCAATTGTCACTTAATTCTTAAAAATGCGGGCACAAGAAGGTAGTTTACCTTCTTTGCAATTGTCTTTTACGCTTTCATGAAAACCAGCTGTGAACAAAACTCTAGGAATAACTGCCAGATTTCTATCCAACAGCGATCTCAGACTGCGCTAAAAAACGGCTGATAGTTTGAATAATGAATCAAAACATATTACACCTTATTTAAATATACCACTTTATTTCATATCAGCATAGCGTGTGGATAGTTTCCTCATTGCGTCATTCTGCCCTGCTGTCGCTGGCGCCCCCACGTAAACCAATTCTCTCACCAGATGCCCAGCTGTACAAATTTTTTCTTCTCCTTTTCAGCTCGTCCTTATCTAAAACTCGTCATCAGTTATCCATAAGTATTTAGAGATAGAAGTATTAATTCTACGGAAGGGATATGCATCTAAAATAAGTCAAATTGACCGGAAATTGAGCTCTCCATCAACGTGCGTTAACAAGGGCAACACGCAGAGCCTACATGCCAGGAGTATTGTTGTGTTTTCAAAACGCGCGATGATCAAGCTTGCTGTATATATAGCTACCTCCCCGCCGAGATAACTTACTAACAGTGCAAACACGAACATTGTTAAAACTCGAATGTTTGAAGGAAACAGATACGAAAATATTTAAAAGTGTTTAGAACTGGTGAACAATTCTCGGCATAACGCTTTGCACAGGTGAAATGACAGTCTTTTTTTACAAAAGACACAAAAACCATGTTCCGTGATCTTTCGGATCTAGGCGCTTCAGCGGGAATCCCTGCTTTTGTATGAGGTGCACAGTTTAAACAAACAATTGCGCCTCGTTTGGCCACGAACCCAAGCATGGGTGTGAATGTTTGCGCAAAGGGGAACGATTTAATTAGCCTCGAGACAAGCCCAAGTTTCACTTCACTTTCACTTCACTTTAGACGGTCAAGGAAACACGGCTTTCTATTTGCCCCAGCCGGCGGATAGCCATGCTATGCTCGTTATGCGTGAATGGTACATACTGTAAAAAGGACTCGTTCAAACGGGGCTAGTGTAGCATAGAGGGTAGATATGACGAGGACCTGGAAGGACCTGGAAGGCCCCAACACTTCTATAGCTACCTGCTCAGAAGCAAAAGTAAGCGGCAGTAAAAGCAACGTTACATATAACATCTTGACAGAGTCAGGCGGCACTACGAAAAGAGGAAGGAAAGGCTTGGTTTTGCGAAGCCGGGTGTGAGCCGAATTTAACCTCAAACTCAGTAACTAAGTTTGTTTTGCAGTCATGATTGTCAATCCAACTGTTTATGTTAGCCGTTCTAGGATTGCCTTAAGGAATAACTTTACTATAATTATTTTCAACAAGGATCATGTATTTTAACAAAAGATAAAGGCACTTTGTACGTGTTAACTTGCTTTTAAGTTGAATAGACGAGCAATCAGGATGCTGATAGCTACAGCATCGTGCGATTGGCCAATTTATTTTACGGCCACTTTTCAATGTTAAGGCCAATTGGCGCTTTTGTTTAGTCTTGGTTTGTTGACTCCTAGTTGCTACCATATGCTTGATTGATCGAGTGTTAAAAAAATAACTTTAGAGCAGTAATGCTTAGACGTTTTTAAAAGTTACTGACCCACGCGGGCATTGAAAGTATTGTTTAACTGAAAAAGTCTGCGAAAATTGTCATCTTTCAACAGTCCATTTGGAGATTGACTCTCCAAAATGCCAGTTGTTTACTTCGATGTGAATTTGCTATTTATACAAAAAGCGAAGACACAAAACATTACTGCAGGCATTATGGATGGGGGATGTCTTAATTAAGAAAATTACTCTGTAGTTGGGCTCATACATGTTGTAAATAGGCCTCCCCAATGTTACACAACACACGTCGAAGAGCTCGGTAAACAAAGGGGGGCCCACAGTGCTCAAACAATGGAAGACTAACTAAATAATGAACTCTGCGAACTAAAAGAACACTACAGGACTCCAGCCATTATGTTATTTGTTTTAGCCATTGAAGTGTGTGTAAAAACGCTCTCAGGGTAAATTAGCATATGAATGTGACTAAGTCGCAGCTCATATGTCTTCCACGCTGGGCCATTGTCCGTTTCGCAAACAAATAACTCCACAGGGTTATCGAGAAAAAGTGAACTCGTTCACACTCGACCTCTTGGAGCTGCAGGCACAAAACTTCTTAAAAGACGGGTTAACAACACGAAGATTTGGCAGCTTCTGTGAGACACTGTGATTTATTGCATGTGGACTTTGCCGAGTGGTCATTAAAATAAAGCGTTGATAAGCTGCACTTGAAGGTGCTAATTACGCTCAGCAAAGCTTTACAGAGTACATTTTCTGCTAATTGCTTCCAGCAATTAACAGACTCTGCTAGAATAGGGGCAGAGAAAAATACATTTAACGCCACTAAATGTAAAACGACAACTGAGAGGCGAGTTCGCGACCAAATCAATTCATCAAACAACTGCTGTTTCTTCTTCAAGAATTTATCTTATTAGTTAATATAGCAAGAAATTAGTTTTGTATAGCAGATGAAAATCACTTTCGACAGTAACAATATTAAAAGACTGTAATCACAAAATGTAAAATGGCTTCTTGGCGTTGTAAAGTTTTGTGAGGCTAAATGGTCAACAAAATTCAGTAATATTACTGACAAAAAATCTTGTTCTGGTACTGTTTATGGCGTGTGCTAAGGCGTGTGTTTAATCCGTGGATTTTTATCACTGGAGAGTTTATTGAATGGACTGTAATTCGTTGGCAAACAGTTAAAACTCACATACATAGACAAAAAAAACTATCGTTAAATTTTTAATGCGGTAATTGAATTACGCAGACACATTGCGGCCATAAATAATTATTTGTTATTTGCTTACATTCACGGAAAGACGTGCCAACTAACAGAGTAAAGTAGCGAAAATTTGCACTATCTGGTCGTCTGGTCGTCATTGATGTGTAAAATAATTTTCTTTAACTGGTATTTTGCTCGTGGGCTTCAACGTGGTATTAATGATAACGCAAAGTTGCACTTAATTAACGAAAATAGAGCTAACAAAGTGGATAAACCAATACAACTATTTGACCTCGAGTCAGTTAATTGGAATTAATATGTCCACTGTTGCCGGCAACCCTAACTTCAAATACATATTTACAAAACACAATCCATTTTTTCTTGTGTGATATTTATACTTGTCTCTAAACTTAAATAATCATTTCTATTTCACTAAAACCTCCAACGTTCATTTGCAATCCGAAAGAAAACGCGTGCGCGAAACTTGGGAAGCGCTCTCTTTTAAGAAAGGGAAGTTAGATCTTAATGTGGGAGTACCGAACGTTAGCTTAGGTACTGTACTGAACGCAGACTGAAATATCGAATCATTGTTCACCATAAACCTGTCTTGTAGAAATGGAGATGATGGCATCGAAGTTGGCCATTGTGATTCCAGTGGGGAGCGTGGGTGGCCGAGAGAGAAAAGGCCTGTTTGTGGGCAAGAGGGCTGCAGAAATCCAAACCCGTGGCAATGACTTGGGAAGGCCATCTCTGGTGATGAGGGGACGAGGCATCTGGCACTGGGGGTTGGGTGTGGAAGAACCGGTGTTGGATGTGGGAGGGACGAGCTGCAGTTCATGGTGCAAGACATTCCCACTAAGCTGTGTCTTCTCATTTGAGGCGACAAAGGTGCCGGGAACATAGAGGGTGGATGAGGCCAGAAACCAGAGTAGAAGCCTACTTGTGAAGGGTCAAGTGCATAGCCTGGTACTGGAGAGATTCTTTGCTGGCGTTTCAGCGCCACGCGGTTTCTAGAGGAAGGCGGATTTCGTCGTTTTAGTTTGCCTGTCGTTCCGCCGATAACCACATCGTCAGCACTGGGATCCAACATCCAATAGTTCCCTTTCCCAGGGTCGTCATAATGACGGGGAATCTTGACGAAGCATTTGTTCAGTGATAGGTTGTGTCTAATGGAGTTCTGCCAGCCTTGCTTGTTGTTACAGTAGTAGGGAAAATTCTGTATAAAGAATCATAAGTAGAACCGTTTAGGTTTCAAATTTTAAGCTTTCGTTTTGATTTTGATTTCAATTGAAGGCTCTAAGAGATAAATACCACGGTGCGCGTTAACGAATCCAACAATTACGGCGAGAAAAATTGATTAATGTTAGTTGTAGGTGCTTAAGATGAATCAAGTGTACCAACCTTCATTATGAAATCATAGATACCACTTAGGGTTAGTCTCTTCTCGGGCGACCCACGAATTGCCATCATTATGAGGGCATTATACGAAAATGGCGGCTTCTCGCATTTTTTCTCTTCCCCATCTTTGCCTTCATTCTTCGCCATTGGCCCATCTTCCTTCACATGCCCGGCTTCTTTGTCTTCTTCACCATCCTTCGCAGGACTTGCTGCTGCTTTGCCATCTTGGTGTTTGAAAATCTTTTCCTCCGAGCTGTTCAGCGCTTCTTTAGAACACAGCTCTTGATAATCTTGATCACTGTTATCTTTCATTTTAATGTGGCTTGAATTGGTTCTTGTACCAAGCTCTGTACAGAATTCTTGCAGTCGACGGTCGATCTGTGCGTTTATACCACCGATTCTACAGTACACGACCGGAGCTGACTGACTGTCGTCTATGTTAGCGGCGCTCTTAATTTGTTGTCAGTATTCATGATATACTGTTAACCAAGCACAGTAATTGATACGGTGGTGTACCATTTTTCATCGTGAACCAATCAGAACCTCCGCCTGCAAACAAAGTGCTGTGAAATGAAAGAGCCGTCGGGGTTGGTCGTGCGGTTCCTTATTGTGTTTAGTGTTTGTGTTAATAATCTATGTTTTATTGTTGGCTTCAAAGAGGTGCTAAATTCGCAACCAATAACTTGGTCCAAAAGGTCGTTGTGGCTCCGCCTTTTAAGCGATAGTACACGCGGGAGACACAATCGAACAATATACTCAATGCACAAGTAACCCATACTGTCTTCAAAAGAACTATAATTCGTGATTAGTAAGGAGTTAGCTTTTTGTTCTTTCCAGTCCACTTCTGAATATCTTATGTCAACGTTCCGAGATGTATTTCCTGCCGCACTGTTGGAGGTGCCTGAATAAAAAATCTGCCGTGGTTACCTTTTTCATTAGAGCATGTCTGATTTATTTTTTACATTGCGAGAGGGAGTCGACAGATTCGCGGTAACATTTCAGTTCTCCTTTAAATGCATTTGCTTCAATAGAAGAAGCGGATTTGTGTAATAGATAATGGACCGTTAATAGTGCTTGCAAACAAACAAACATTACTGAATCTAAACCGACGTGGTTTGCGGAAATAAAACGGAAAGCTTCTAACCTCTATAAAAAGACACTTCACCACACAGTTCTAGAACATAAGAGAAACGAACAATTAAACGCGAATTAAGGCCAGACCTCTTCTGCGATAAGAAATATATCAACTTTAACAAGTTTTTACGAGTTATTGTGATTTAAACTAACAAACAGAACAGTTGTAACTAAAAAGTTAAATAACTGTGACGTGTTTCTCGGCGTAACGGTTTTGTATGAGTATAAGATCAAGCTTAGCAGTCGGACGCGAAAAATAATTAAATCAAAATGTCGATCGTCCGTTTGTTTTTCAGTTCAATAAGGAAAAGATCCAAAGCTTTGTATTCAACAACTGAAGGTACATGCTACGAATGGCGTGATACATCAGAGCTTTCCCTTTGTTCCAAGGTTCATTGTTCGGGTAAATAAACTAACTCCATGTGTTTTGCGAGAAGGTCACTTCTTTTTGGTTGTAAAGATTTCCTACTGGGGCGGCTGCTGATAGTGACTACAACGAAGCCTGATGGGAACCTAGGAATTGATGGTATATTAAGCGTGGGAAAGGCACCAATTCATGGCATCGAACTCACTGCGAACAAGGTTAATTAAAACGGTCTCAGTTTGATATTGAGGAAAAAAAAACTAGGCGAAACATAGAGAGGTGCCCCTCATTTAGGACCAAAATGTATATTAAACACAAGAACAACTGAACAATTTTTTGAGACAAAACTTTGAAATTATGGTAAAGCAAACGTGCGAATGTTCAATAAAGTTTCTTCAATCCAAGAACTGCGCCTCGTTAACTTAATAATTAGTCATTTATTTGAAAACTAAAAGAAACGTTCACCTAGCTATAATTTTTATATTCTGACAAACGAAAATAAAAATCTAAATTTCGTGTAGGAAACATCTGCCCGGTCAGAAACTTTCTTTATTCTATGATTTCTAGTTCATCCAAGGAGACTTACTAAACTTTCATTATTAAACTAGGGCAATCTTTTACAGAGGATTATTACTTGTTGATTTTTATCCTGGTCTCGATGAAATAAGAGCGGGTAACAAACTGCTCTGTTTACATAAAGGAAAGAAACCGGCAAAAATCATCTTTTATTCTTAACTAGCACCAATATAATTTTAATAAAATTATTGCGGAAAGGACACATGTATAAACAACAAATTATAAACATTTAGGGTAAATTTACGGCTTGAGACACACGGGAGTAAGAAACAAGTTTATTACTTGTGCTTAACAGCGCTATGGGGTTTTAAAGTAAGCATTCAGATACTTTGTGCAGTGCCCAAACGAAGTTTAAAAAAAGGCATGCTTTGCGCTTAACTTTGTTAGCTTGTTATCTAATTGCATCAGCTGTGATATGTAGATCCACCCTACCAACGCGTACTTTGATTATGAGTTTGACTCACTGCACCTAAATATTTCCAATCTTGTTGTCAAAACACCAAGCTCGGAGTTAAGAAACCAAAGAAGTTTGGTGCTTAAAGAAGTGAAAAATAAAAAGGGACTGCATTGAGATCACAAAGGAAGAGACCCCCACATAACACAGCTTGGCTTTAGAACGCAAGCAAAAGGCGGCTGGAACTTAAACACTGACCAACACAGTGGGAGTTGATCAAAGGACAGCACGGTGCTGAGTTTAACAGCTGTTGGCGCTCCTCCGTGATCTTGCATCTCGGAAAAACTATTTAGTGCAGTCACGAACAGTTTATTCGGCTTTTAGAACACGTTGAAAGCACTAGTTGATGATATAAGTTGTTTAGAGGAGTTCACTGATTATTCGGAGCGGAAATGATCAAAACTGTATGTTCATTGGCCAAGCCTTGTTGTCGAGAGAGAGTAGGATGCACTCCGTCTAAGGCGTGAATACGAACAAATGAATACTGGTTGATACACACTTTTTATAACATTTTCTCTGACGTAAAAACCCTTCTCTTCCGGTTTTTTTGTTTTTACTTCCACTTTGAAAACGAAAATTCATGGACGTTAGCGTTAACGTTGTCCCCTAAAATTCAAATGCATAATCAGTCATTTCCGAGTCAAAATTAGACGACCGCTACCCAGGAAAAAAAAAATAAAAAAAAGATGTTTACTCATGCCCGTAGCATTAAAAACAATCGCTGATCGAATGCAAAACAAAAACCAAAGTTAAATAAACAACCGGGCTAATTATAGAAGTTCAATCCCAAAAAAAATCGGCGACCTCACTGAAGAATTTGGTACATTTTCCATGCATTGAAACCAACATTAAACAGGTGGCACAAAATTTCCAAATCAAAACTATAGGTCCTCATCGGGGGCAAAAAGATATTTATAAGCACTGTCACGTTTGCTGCCATAAGTTATTTCAGACTAATGTGGGAAAGGTAATTGTCTATATCGTGTGCTTGCAAAAGGCCATATTCGTTTTTCCACGGTATTGTGCTGGAACTAGCTTGCAATGAAGGCTCATGCGGGAAAGTATCATAATTATAAAGGTGAGATTGATATCATTTGCAATCAGAAAAGACTCTCCGCATTGGACTCAGTTGCAAGCTAGTTTCAGTCCAATATCGAGAGTACGAATATGGCCTGTTGTTAGACAATGATTTACAGTTCGAGGCAAACATCCAGTAGTTTTGAACGAACTCAAACATGGCGCGAAATAGAGTTTTTCAAAAATGCAAAGTTCTAATTGTGCAGGCGATCGTTAGCGGGTTAGTCTTTTCTTCCCCGAAACGCGCGCGCGCGCGCTTGTGAGAGAAAAAAGATCGCTAAGTGGTAAGTATAGAAAAAAGATAAAATAAAAAAAATCTCTCTCTGTTGGAATAAATTCCTGTATTCCACCGCTGTTGTTGAAGCAATTCGAGCAAGAATTATGGACCATCTGCTTGGCACACATCAGACTTTGGAGAGGGCAATAAACCATTTTAAAGAGTGCTTTCCGTCCAGGGGGGTGAATCCCGTATACAAGCCATATGGGTATGTGCCACTGTGAACGCTATGATTTTCAAGTAGTTTAGTCTGGGATAATGTAAAGAAATCAGCGAGTTTTGGTACACTGACTGGTAGAGTGTCCATTTTATAAATAGTGGGACTCGGAAGTGACTTTCTAAGATGTTGGTTCAGTTAGGACCAGTCAGCGTATGTTGGACTGTGATAGTGATAAAGTTTTTTCACCGTTGACAAACTCCTGGCGAAGGGGTGGGGTTTTTTGTGCCTAGTCTATAGAATAGGGTTACAAAATCAAGCCGGATCATGGTCTAGTATAGGAGAAAGGTTTCAGTGTTCCAGAAGCACACCCTCGTTCAAAGATTCAGTACAGAGTGCATTCCCCACCCCGCCCCGGGAGTGCTTTTAAGTTCTCGCGTTTTCCCGCGCAATGAAACTAATAACCAAAATAAGGCCACTAGGAAATATCTACATTTCTACATTGTGTTATCTCAACAGAAACATCAACTGATGGCATGTCTTAATACAACTTCCTCACCTACCCCACTCACCATCTAGGAAAATAAAACATTACCAGAAAAATTAAAATTGAAACTGATCCAATGTCGTAAGCTGAAACCGGAACTGAAGGTCAGACAAGGATTAGCCCCGGTGTCATAGCATGCATCGTGTTTTTGTCGAGCTTTGATCTTGTCGGCGCATGTCTCACTTTCTATGTATCAGATACAATCATCCACTGGGTAATTCTGAAAGCCTCGAAGAACGGAATTATGGAGAAAACAAAGACTCACCCAGTCTCGAGCACGGTGGTGTTTTCATCGATATTTCTGTCTGTTATTTGCCTTTCGGGATTGATTCACGTCGAGATGGAACTTCACGTCCATCGACAAATGCTTCAAGTCTTGAATCAGCAAAGAGAAGAAAAGCTCGAGTTAAGAAACACGGCACACGAAGACAAAGAATCTGTGATGAAAATGTCACACAGTGAGCCTAACAAAGGTGAGTACTAAAATCATTGAGAAAACAGTTAAACGAGGGAATTCGTTTGCCCTGAAGAAGCTACAGCTTAAACGAAGAAAGCTGAAACATGATCCCACCCGGTCGACATCTGATGTCCATTCAGAACTTGTACACGATATAAAATGCAAAGTTTCTGACAACTGGTCAAGAAATTACGTTATTACATATAAACCATATGCTCTTTCCTTCCCCTCAAAACACCGAAAACAAGGAATGTACGTCTACCAGAAAAAGATAAGATAAATGATTCAGCATCAATGAATCGTGTAACTTCCGATCGGCTAAACTAAATATTACGAGAGCCCGTGCCGTGTTGTCTGAAGCCGTATCTCAGAAGGCTTGAGCTCATTATGTTATAACGTTTAGTCGTTTGATACAAGAAAGTCATTAAAAACAGTGTATGTATTTTAAGCAACATTTTTGCTCGACACGCGAGGTTAGCCTACAGAAGACTGTGGAGAGATCAGTGAAATTACGACGAAATTGTTCCTGCTTCCCAGGAACAGACTGGCTGAGGCATTTTTCGGTGACCTTTCTCAGACTGTGAAAGTTAGAGCGTTCAACATCATACTAACATTTCACATCCTTCTTCCCTTCGGCAGCATTTTGTACCATTTAGGTAAACTTGTTTACTATATATGGAAGTTAATTTATAATTACCTTTCTATCGATCGTACGAGGTAATCACCCCTAGATGCCGTACCGGTTTTTAAACGCCAAATTTCGTGTTTGACGCAGCTCAAAACAGACGATGTAATTGGGAGTCTTGAATACATTTACGTATAATTATACTAACCTGCGATCAGGCGTCCTTTATTTATTTGTTTTTTTTGTTTGTTTGTTTGCTTGTTTGTTTTCCGCCGAACGGGGGAAGGGGGAAAAAAAAAACGCCTGATCGCAGGTTAATTTTTCCGGAAATTCATGCGGTCGGTCGGCGGCGCGAAAGCGACGAGGAGCAATGTACATGTCTACTTTCCAGGCAAGGGGAATAGCAAGTTGAAATGTCTCTGTTTCCGTCAAAAAGACAAAACATTTGTTGGAAAAAGCGGTGGAATATTGTAATCTTTTTATTGGAAGTGTTCAAAAATCTGAACAGTGAAGGAATAAACATTTCGCAGCGCGCCTTTTTTTACTTTGTACTTGGTGCGCGCGGTTTCCGTGTGTGCGTACGCGTACAGTTTTTTGTATGGCGCGGCTCAATCATTGTACCTACTGAAGAAGGGCTAAGCCCGAAACGTTCAGATTACCAGCGAATATTTGACACTTTTAAGAGCCTTTTGAAACTTATATCTATGTAAAATGTTTATTCTATGTTTGTTGCAGAGTTGCACATTCGTTACAAACGGCACGTGGAAACTGGAAACAAGAAACCCAACGGCAGCGAAATCATCGATCGTGCCGACATTACAAAAATAGTACAACTTGCTCTGAGTAACCATGCATGTACAGTTCATTGCCCCAAAAGCATCAGGGGAAGACGAGGCAGGCCTGGTCCCAGAGGCTCTCCAGGTAAACACGGACCTCCCGGACCTGCGGGAACCCAGGGAACTAAAGGGAATCAAGGACCCCAAGGAATCCAGGGACCTCCAGGACCGGAAGGCCCTCAGGGACCTAAGGGCAATCCAGGCAAATCTATCTCAGCCCCTTCAATTGTGGCACCTCCGATGTCCATGATGGTAAATGAATCCGGTACAGCCTCGTTTCAGTGTGAAGCTGAAGGAAACCCACAACCTAAAGTCACATGGCTGAAACAGAATTCCAGTCTTGCCGCGGATAAACGAGTTGTGTCGTCACGTGGTGGACTGATGATAACAGATGTGACGTCACAAGATAAAGGAATGTACACTTGTGTAGCAAGAAATATTCTTGGAGAAATGACCTCATCGGCCACTTTAACTGTTCAAGGTGAAATAAAAAAAATTACCCTGTTATATAAGAAATTTACATGCGAAGTTTAGAATTCGCCGAAAGGAAGGCGGGTACTATTACAACTGGCCAGGCTCCGTCTTAAAAGACTGGAGATATATAAAAGGGTAGAGATTTTACCAGCCCAATGGTTTAGAGAAGGGAAGGAAAAACTATTTCGGTATTACCAAGGAGGCCCTTTCAATTTGCACCAAACAAATGCGTGTAACGTCAGTTGCAAAGTCATCAATTGCAAAGGTATTTAAAGGGGCTACGCAATGCAAGGGTATAGGAAAGGGATAAAGTGTGCCTATCGCACGTATGAGAAAGTGGTACACCTTATGTTCTCTGTCAAAAATGGTATACAAAACAGTATATTGTTACATTTTAAGTTAAGACTTTCTTAGGCTAAACCAGGAGTTTAACATTTTACGAGAAGGGCTGGGAGAACTCGAGAAAGCCTCGTCTCGGGTTTGCATAACTTTCGAGAATTCTCCCAATCCCCCAAGTGTTTAGTTGAGGCTATGTAAACATGGAAAAAGGGTTCTATTTCTTTTATAAAATAATTCTCAAATACGCGCGAATCTATAAAAACGTCACAACCGTGTTTACACACTCTTATCTAAACACACCTATCGACCAATGAGAGCGCGCGTAGCAGCTCAGTTATTTTATAAACGATGCTGGTGTGCGTGAATGTATGAATAAAAGGCTACGGACTACTAGTCTAAAGCTCATGGTTTATTTCTTTTTAATATAACCGGAGAAAGCTTTGATTTCAAAAGCAACTAGAAATCTAAACGAAGATACATATGCCCAACATGAACTTGTATTGAAAACATAATGTAATTCAACTGAAAACTAACATGCCAAAGGTCCATTTACTGCGTCGCTATTAGTCTATTTTAATGTTTCTTTCCAGTTATGCTTCATGGTTCACACTTTTTCCGTTGTTATCTAGTTGGCGCCTTGATTTCCCGCAAGCCCTCCTCTGTCATCGTTGAAGAAGGACAGAACGTAAGCCTGGTCTGCCAAGCTACTGGTCAGCCAACACCAACGGTCACGTGGAGTAAGCTGTCTCTTCTATATAACTATGACACACCTAAAAAGACATTAACCAATGTCGAGGGAGGAAAACTCAGCCTGATGAAAGTGACGAAAAGTCAAGGAGGAGATTATATATGCTTGGCAAAGAATCTTCTCAATCAGGATTCAGCTTTAGTACAAGTCATTGTGCTTGAGGCCCTCAAGTTTACTTTACTTCCTCCTCGTACATCCTTAGGATTAACCTCTAGAGATGCGTTACTTCCTTGTTCAGCGCAAGGAGCACGAGAAATTATTTGGCAACGTGCAGGCCAAAGTCTTCCAACCAATCGCATCCTTTATCCAAACGGATCTCTGCTTCTTAAGAACATTTCACCAAATTACGCTGGATCCTATACCTGCATAGCGAGAAATTTCCATCGTTCCATTAAAGCAAGCACTTCTCTAGAGGTTCGTAAGCCAATCTCGTGCAGTGAAATAAAATCAAGCAATAAGGAAATACCTTCAGGTAATTATATGATTGACCCTGATGGCAACGGAGGCGTGACTCCCTTCAGTGTGTACTGTGACATGAGTGACAAGGGCGGAGTTGGCGTGACGGTCATCAGCCACGACAGTGAGAGTAGAACCCATGTTGGTCCTAATGGATGTGGTAGCCAAGGATGTTACAGTAAAGATGTGCGATACACTGGAGTCAGCACCCCTCAGCTAGCAGCACTCACACAAGTCTCACAGAACTGTGAACAGTTTATCAAGTTTGAGTGTAATAATGATGTAGCGTTTATTGAGTTGAGTTTTGCTTGGTGGGTGTCACGTGATGGAACAAGGATGAACTACTGGGGAGGAGCTACGGGTCATGACAAGATGTGCGCATGCGGAGTAACAAACTCTTGTTCCGGTGGCAAGAAGTGTAACTGTGATAACAGCGGTACTGGTTGGTATGAGGACAGCGGTCTGTTGACGGACAAGTCTACTCTGCCTGTGACACAAATCAGACTGGGAGACTTGAATGATTCACACGAAGAAGGATATCATACATTAGGAAAACTCAAGTGTTATGGTCAGGCATGAAGTTAATTACTTGACTTCACAGCTGCTATATAAAGCTAACAGAATTCTGCAAGTATGATTAGAAATTATCGGATTGCCTTTTGGTCATGTATTCCTCAGTTATTATATACTTTGGTGACTGACAAACGTAATCTCAGCAGTAACAACTGATGAACCAAAAGTAAATAGCTTGTATTGAAAACTTTTTACTCCAATAAGCAGCATTTGAGCAGAAAATAGACCGTTAGAAATACCTGATATAACAAAAACTTGAGTGGCATGTATCTTAGAATTAATGGCAGAAAAAAAAGTCAATCGTAGTTAAAAACGCTTTCAGACAAACATTTTACAAATCTCTAAACTAAATAAAAGAATTTTTCTGCAAATTCCAAAGTAAGGTTAGAGAAGAAATTGGACCGTTTGTGGATGATGGGAACACTTCTGTGTGATCGATGTTATCATGAAAAAAAATCTTTATGCTTGCCAATTGCACTCAGTCATTATAGGCCCCCACAATGCACTAGGGTCAAAAAGATATTTGTCAGCACTGTCACGTTTGCGACCAAAGGTTATTTCAGATTAATGTGGGAACTAGATAGCTTGCAATGAAGGCTCATGCGGGAAAATATCACTAAAAAGAGAATATCATTTGCATTTAAAAGACTCCCCTGTTAGCCTCAGTCGCAAGCTAGCTCCAGTCCAATACCGAGAATACGTATATGGCCTTTTGTTAAACAATTATTTGCATTTCACCACACGGGCTCAAACATGGCGCGAAATAAAGTTTTTCAAAAGCACAAAAGTTATAATTGTACAGGGGCTATCTTTAGCAGGTTAGTACTTTCTTCCTTCAAACACGCCGAGCGCTCGTAAGAGAAGAAAGATCGCTAAGTGGGAATGATACAAAACAGATAAAATTTACAAACAAGTCTCTCTATTGAGAGAAAATCCTGTATTCCATCGCTGTTGTTGAAGTAATTCGCGCAAGAATTATGAACCATTTCCTCGTCACACATCAAAATTTAAAGATGACAATATATAAGCCCTTTTCTCTGTGCAGAGAGTGCTTTTAATTTCTCGGGATTTTCTGCGTAATAAAAATCATAACCAAAATTAGGCCACTAAGAAATATCTACATTTCTACATTGTATTTTCACAACAAAAACCTGAACGATTCCATATGTCGTAATACCTCTTCCTCGCCCACCCGACACGCCATCCAAAATATAAAAATCAAACATTACCATAAAAATTAAAATTGAAACTGATCCAATGCCGTAAGCTGAAACCGGAACTTAAGGTCAGACAAGGATTAGCCCCAGTGTCATAAAAGCCATCGTGTTTTTGTCTACCTTTGATCTTGAAGGCGCAAGTCTCACTTTCTGTATATCAGATACCTTCATCCACTGGGTAATTCTGAAAGCCTCGAAGGACGGAATTATGCAGAAAACAAAGACTCACCCAGTCTCGAGCACAGTGGCCTTTTCATCGATATTTCGGTCTGTGATTTGTCTTTCGGGATTGATTCACGTGGAGGTGGAACTTCACGTTCATCGACAAATGCTTCAAGTCTTGAATCAAAAAAAAGAAGAAAAGCTTGGGCACCGAAACACAACACTCGAAGACAAAGAATCCGTGATGAAAATGTCACACAGTGAGTCTAACAAAGGTGAGTACTAAAATCATTGAGAAACAGTTAAACGAGGAAATTCGTTTGCCCTGAAGAAGCGACAGCTAAAACGAAAAAAGTTGAAACATGATCAACCCAATCGACATCTGATGTCCATTCAGAACGTGTGCACGATATTAAAAATATAGCTTACTTCATGGAAAGTGCGCGCGTACGGTATTTACGCACGAGTTTTCTGATACGGGAGGTGCGGTGGCCTCATGGTTAGTGCGCTCGTCTCCGGAACGTGCGGTCCGGGTTCAAGTCCTGGCCGGGGACATTGTGTTTTGTTCTTGGGCAAGACACTTTACTCTCACAGTGCCTCTCTCCACCCAGGTGTATAAATGAGTACCGGCGAACTTAATGCTGGGGGTAACCCTGCGATGGACTAGCATCCCATCCAGGGAGGAATAGAAATACTCCTAGTCGCTTCATGCTACAGAAACCGGGATAAGCTCCGGCCTGATGGGCCACTTGGCTCGCATGCAGACTTTACCTTACCTTACCTTTCTGATACAAAAACAACGAGTGCGTAAATACCGTACAAAGCACCTTCCATGCTGTCATTTGTTTATTTTATACTTACTGAGATTTTCACCCTTCATTCGGCAGAGCAAATGTCAAGTTATTTTTTTATTCCGTCTGAGTGCAAGCACTTTGTCGCTTCTTCAAAAACCTAGTGTAAATATTTTTCGTACAGAATGTTAACCTGGTCATCAGTCAACGCTTCAGCTGCGTTTGATTTGTTTCCCTTGCCTTGCCTTTTTTTAAGTCGCTTGCTTCAAGCTTCCAGACATTTCCTTGCTTGTTAAAACTCTTTGTCGTCGATAATGCTTACGGCATATTTGCTTTTTTTTAAACTTTTCTTGCCTCTTCCTTTTGTTTGAGGAATTCTCTAAGCAAGCTAACTTTAACGTCTCGTCGGGTTTTTGCTTGAGTCCTTTTGTTCTACTGTTCCCGGATGTACTTTTTAATGGGTTTATTTAAAGCGATAAACCTGTTCGAACTTTCCGCCATTGTCTGTGGTTTATAAAGCTAATTTGCGAGAAAACTGGAGTAAACTTGTGGAAACTCTACAGAACTTCCGTGAATGAAGATTGACGAGGCGCCAACAACAACGTGAGCGCGTTGTGAACTGTCCGATTCATTTTGATAGCTGATTTCTGATTGGATGAAACGCTTTTCCCACGTGTGAGAAAGTCATCTCGCGATTGTGATTGGATGAAGAAATTTCCGCATGAGTTTTTCACGCGATCGATTCTATGCGAAAATCTCAGTAAGTATGAAATAATGCCAAGTTTGTGACAACTGGTCAAAAAATTACCATATTGCATATAAACCATATGCTCCTCCCTTTCCCTCAAAACACCGAAAAGAAGGAATGTACGTCCACCAGAAAAAGATAAGAAAAATGATTCAGCATCAATAAATCGTGTAACTTCCGATCGGCTAAACTAAACATTACGGGAACTCGTGCCGTGTTGTCTGAAGGCGTATCTTAGAAGGCTTGAGCTCATTATGTTATAATGTTTCGTCAAATATTTTGATACGAGAAAATCATTAAAAACAGTGTATGTATTTTAAGAAACATTTTTGCTTGACACGTGAGGTTAGCCTACAGAAGACTGTGGAGAGATCAGCGAAATTACGACGAAATTGTTCCTGCTTTTCAAGAACAGACTGGCTGAGGTATTTTTCAGTGACCTTTCTGAGAGACTGTGAAAGTTAGAGCGTTCAACATCATACTAACATTTCACATCCTCCTTCCCTTCAGCAGCATTTTGTACCATTTAGGTAAACTTGTTTACTATATATGAAAGTTAATTTATAATTACCTTTCTATCGATCGTACGAGGTAATCACCCTTAGATGCCGTACCGGTTTTTAAACGCCAAATTTCGTGTTTGACGCAGCTCAAAACAGACGATGTAATTGGGAGTCTTGAATACATTTACGTATAATTATACTAACCTGCGATCAGGCGTCCTTTATTTATTTGTTTGTTGTTGTTTGTGTGTTTGTTTGTTTTTTTGTTTTGTGGCGAGCGGGCGAAGGGGAAAAAAGAACGCCTGATCGCAGGTTAATTTTTCCGGAAATTCATGCGGTACATACATACATACATACATACATACATACATATATTTTTGATGAGGCAGGTCTGTGTCTGGCAACCCAGAGGGCTGGTGTGGACCTGCCATAAAATATATACCTAAAAACTAAAATCTAAAATTATTAAAAATACATCGTTAGGACTCAAAAGCTAGTCGGTCGGTTGGCAGCGCGAAAGCGACAAGGAGCAATGTACATGTTTACTTTCCAGGCAAGGGGAATAGCAAGTTGAAATCTCTCTGTTTCCGTCAAAAAGACAAAACATTTGTTGGAAAAAGCGGTGGAATATTGTAATCTTTTTATTGGAAGTGTTCAAAAATCTGAACAGTGAAGAAATAAACATTTCGCAGCGCGCCTTTTTTTACTTTGTACTTGGTGCGCGCGGTTTCCGTGCGTGCGTACACGTACAGTTTTTTGTATGGCGCGGCTCAATCATTTTACCTACTGAAGAAGGGCTAAGCCCGAAACGTTCAGATTACCAGCGAATATTTGACACTTTTAAGAGCCTTTTGAAAATTATATCTAAGTAAAATGTTCCTGCTGTGTTTCTTGCAGAGTTGCACATTCGTTACAAACGGCACGTGGAAACTGGAAACAAGAAACCCAACGGCAGCGAAATCATTGATCGTGCCGACATTACAAAACTAGTGCAACTTGCTCTAAGTAACCATGCATGTACAGTGCATTGACCCAAAGGCATCAGGGGAAGACGAGGCAGGCCTGGTCCCAGAGGCTCTCCAGGTAAACATGGACCACCCGGACCTTCTGGACCTCAGGGAACTAAAGGAAATCAAGGACCCCAAGGAATCCAGGGACCTCCAGGACCGGAAGGCCCTCAGGGACCTAAGGGCGATTCAGGCAAATCTATCTCAGCCCCTTCAATTGTGGCACCTCCGATGTCCATGATGGTAAATGAATCCGGTACAGCCTCGTTTCAGTGTGAAGCTGAAGGAAACCCACAACCTAAAGTCACATGGCTGAAACAGAATTCCAGTCTTGCCGCGGATAAACGAGTTGTGTCGTCACGTGGTGGACTGATGATAACTGATGTGAAGTCACAAGATGAAGGAATGTACTCTTGTGTAGCATGAAATATTCTTGGAGAAATGACCTCATCGGCCACTTTAACTGTTCAAGGTGAAATAAAAAAAATTACCCTGTTATATAAGAAATTTACAAGCGAAGTTTAGAAATTCGCCGAAAGGAAGGCGGGTACTATTACAACTGGCCAGGCTCCGTCTTAAAAGACTGGAGATATATAAAAGGGTAGAGATTTTACCAGCCCAATGGTTTAGAGAAGGGAGGGAAAAACTATTTCGGTATTACCAAGGAGGCCCTTTCAATTTGCACCAAATAAACGCATGTAACGTCAGTTGCAAAGTCACCAGGGGGATTTAAAGGGGCTACGCAATGCAAGGGTATAGGAAAGGGATAAAGTGTGCCTATCGCACGTATGAGAAAGTGGTACACCTTATGTTCTCTGTCAAAAATGGTATACAAAACAGTATATTGTTACATTTTAAGTTAAGACTTTCTTAGGCTAAACCAGGAGTTTAACATTTTACGAGAAGAGCTGGGAGAACTCGAGAAAGCCTCGTCTCGGGTTTGCATAACTTTCGAGAATTCTCCCAATCCCCCAAGTGTTTAGTTGAGGCTATGTAAACATGGAAAAAGGGTTCTATGTCTTTTATAAAATAATTCTCAAATACGCGCCAATCTATAAAAACGTCACAACCGTGTTTACACACTCTTATCTAAACACACCTATCGACCAATGAGAGCGCGCGTAGCAGCTCAGTTATTTTATAAACGATGCTGGTGTGCGTGAATGTATAAATAAAAGGCTACAGACTACTAACCTAGAGCTCATGCTTTATTTCTTTTTAACGTTACCAGAGAAAGTTTTGATTTCAAAAGCAACTAGAAATCTAGACGAAGACACATATGCCCAACATGAACTTGTATTGAAACCATAATGTAATTCAACTGAAGACTAATATGCCAAAGGTCCATTCACTGCATCGCTATTAGTCTATGATGTAATTTTTCTCTCCACTTATACCTCATGCTTGACACTTTTTCTGTTGTTATCTAGTTGGCGCCTTGATTTCCCTTAAGCCCTCCTCTGTCATCGTTGAGGAAGGACGGAACGTGAGCCTGGTCTGCCAAGCTACTGGTCAGCCGACACCAACGGTCACGTGGAGAAAGTTGGCTCTTCTATATCACAACACACCAAAAAAGACAATAACCAATGTCGAGGGAGGAAAACTCAGCCTGGTAAAAGTGACGAAAAGTCAAGGAGGAGATTATATATGTTTGGCAAAGAATCTTCTCAATCAGGATTCAGCTTTATTACAAGTCATTGTGCTTGAGGCCCTCAAGTTTACTTTACTTCCTCCTCGTACATCCTTAGGATTAACCTCTGGAGATGTGTTACTTCCCTGCTCCGCGCAAGGAACACGAGAAATTGTTTGGCAACGTGTAGGCCAAAGTCTTCCAACCAATCGTATCCTTTATCCAAACGGATCTCTGCTTCTTAAGAACATTTCACCAAATTACGCTGGATCCTATACCTGCATAGCGAGAAATTTCCATCGTTCCGTTAAAGCAAGCACTTCTCTAGAGGTTCGTAAGCCAATCTCGTGCAGTGAAATAAAATCAAGCAATAAGGAAATACCTTCAGGTAATTATGTGATTGACCCTGATGGCAACGGAGGCGTGACTCCCTTCAGTGTCTACTGTGACATGAGTAATAAGGACGGAGTTGGCATGACGGTTATCAATCACGACAGTGAGAGTAGCACACATGTTGGTCCTTATGGATGTAGTGGTCGAGGATGTTACAGTAAAGATGTGCGATACACTGGAGTCAGCACCGCTCAGCTAGCAGCACTCACACAAGTCTCCCAGAACTGCGAACAGTTTATCAAGTTTGAGTGCAATAATGAAATAATGTTTATTGAGTCAAGTTATGCTTGGTGGGTGTCACGTGATGGAACACAGATGGACCACTGGGGAGGAGCTACAGGTCATGACAGGATGTGCGCATGCGGAGTAACAAACTCTTGTACTGGTGGTACAAAGTGTAATTGTGATAACATTGGTAGTGGTTGGTATGAGGACAGCGGTTTATTGACAGATAAGTCTGCTCTGCCTGTGACACAAATCAGACTGGGAGACTTTGATGGCTCAAACGAAGAAGGATATTACACATTTGGAAAACTCAAGTGTTATGGTCAGACGTGAAGTAAATGACTTGACATCGCAGCTGCAAACCACAGAACTCAGCAAGTACAAGAACTCATTGATTGAGTGGTTGGCACAAAACAGAGTAATCTCGGTAACTGATGAACCAGAAATTAAAAAAAAATGTGTATTTTAATCTTTAACTCCGTGTAGCAGTTGTTAAACAAAGAATACGGGATAAAATTACTGGATATAGCAAAACTTGAGTGCATGCCAGGTGCCTTAGAACCAGTGGTAGGTAACATTTACACTAAATCTCTCAGACACAACTCAGACTGGGAGACTTGAATGGCTCTTAAGAGGAAGGATATAGGAGTGTTAAGGTCAGGCGTGAAGTAAATGACTTGACGTCACAGCTGCTCGGGAAAAAGCCAACAGAATTTTTCAAGTATGATCAGAAAAACTCTTTAAATTGCCCTTAGGTTATTTATTCCTCGGTTATTAAATAAGTTAGTGACGGACATAGAACACTCGTAATCTCAGTAGTAACAACGGATGAACCAGCAGTAAATAGTGTGTATTGAAATTTTCTTACTGCAATTAGCAGCATTTGAACAGAGAAAAGACAGTTAGAAATATATGATAAAATAAAAATTTGAGAAGTGTTATGTACCTTACAGTTAACGGCAGGTAAATAATAACCGTAGTTGAAAACGCTTTCAGACAAATATTTTACAAATCTTCTTGGACTAAACTAAATAAAAGAAATTTTCCTCAAATTCAAAAGCAGTAGGATTGCTTAAGGTCAAAAAAGAAAAAGGAGTGTTTGTAGATGATGGGAACACTTTTACGCTGTTATTATGAAAAAAACTTTATTTTTGTCAATAACACTTAATTGATTTTTCCCCCTCGATGGGGGCAAATAAAGAAATTAATTAACATCGTCACGCTTACGAACAAAATTGTGTTTAATTTATTTCGGAGTTATGAGGTAAAGCTAATTGTCTATATCGTGTGCTGGTGCTTTCATAAAACCAAAATCTGATTCTCGGTATTGGGTTGGGACTAGCTGGCAATGGAGGCTCATGCGGAGAAAATGATATAAATAAAAAGAGATCAGTGCTTAGCTTTAGCGTTGTCGCCAAAAATACAAATGTATAATCAGTGATTTCTGAGCGAAAATTAGGCTACCCAGAAAAAAATAAATAAAATAATGTTTTTCCATGCCCTTACCATTGACAAAAAACGCTGATCGAATGCGAAGCAAAACCAAAGTTAAATAAAAAACAGGGCTAATCAGGAAAGCTTCAATCCGAAAGAAATCGATGATCTTACTGAAGAATTTGGTGCACTTTCCATGCGTTGAACCCCTGGGGGGTACTCCCAGAAACATTTGGTGGGGATGTGGGGCCTGCTTCCCAAAACCCTTACCTTATTTATGACCAAAATGTGCGATTTTCCCTACCCTATTTATGACTGTTGCGGCTGACACAGTTGCCCTAAACATAAGTTTTGAAGAGCTTTTGTTGATGGTCTTATCGATACTGATTAAAAAATAGCTTTTTCTTAAAAATCCTACCCAATTCAAGACTTCAGTACAAAAGCCTTACCCTATTTAAGACCAAAATGGGCAAAATCGATACCCTATTTATGACCAAACAGGCTGAAAAACCATACCCTTTGGGGCCGCACTTGCCTATGTTGCCCATTTAGGGCACAAAGTTTCCAAATCAAAACCATAGGTCCGCATTGTGGGCAAAAAGGTGTTTGACAGGCACTTTTACGTTTGCTAACAAAAGTTATTTTAGACTAATGTGGGAAAGGTAACTGCCTATATCGTGTGCTTCCAAAAAGCCATATTTTAAAATAGAGATTAATATCATTTGGATTTCAAAAAGCTCCCGGCATTAGCCTCAGTTGCAAGCTAGTTCCAGTCCAATACCGAGAATACGAATATGACCTATTGGTATATACCACACAAGTGAATAGTGCTTTTCGCGCACGCTGATTGGCTAGCTCGGAGGTGAGTAGCTAAGTACTATTCGCCTCCGAGCAGCCAAAGAAAAACAAAATGGCTTCCCGTTTCAAATAAAGTTACTCTTAAACAAATAAAGTTACTCTTTGGTCCGCTAGTTATTCAGCTTGTATAATATATACTAAAACAATTATTAAGTTACAATGTAAAGGAGTGATCGTTAGCTGGTTAGTACTTTCTTTCCTGAAAAACACACCCGCGCTCGTGAAAGAAGAAAGATCGCTCAGAGGTAAGTATAAAAAAAATTTTAAAAAAACAAAAGAAAAAACACTTTTCTTTGTTATGAGAAATTTCTGTACTCCTGTATTCCACCGCTAATGTTGAAGCAATTCGCGCGAGAATCATGAACCACTTGCTCGTCGCAAGTCAAAATTTGGAGAGGCAATAAACCCTTTTTTTCTGTCCAGAGTGTGCTTTTTGGTTGTCATTTTTTCCCGCTTGATAAAAATCACATCCAAATTCGGGCACTAGGAAGTATATAGATTTCTACAATGTATTCTCCTAATTATAACCGAAAACATCAACTGATGCGTTAGGTCGTAATACAACTTCCTCACCTCAGTACCCCACACGCCATCCAGGAAAATCGAACATTGCCAGAAAAATCAAAATTGAAACTGATCAAATGCCGTAAGCTAAAACCGGAACTGAAGGTCAAACAAGGATTAGCCCCGCTGTCATAACATGCATCGTGTTTTTGTCTGGCTCAGTTGATCTTAAAGGCGCATGTCTCACTTTCTATATATCAGATATTTCAATCCACTGGGTAATTCTGAAAGCCTCGACGGACAGAATTATGGAGGAAACAAAGACTCGCCCAATCTCTAACACAGTGGTCTATTCATCGATATTTCTGTCTGTTATTTGCATTTCAGGATTGATTCACGTCGAGATGGAACTTCGCGTTCATCGACAAATGCTTCAAGTCTTGAATCAACAAAGAGAGGAAAAGGTCGAGCTAAGAAACACAGCACACGAAGACAAAGAATCTGTGATGAAAATGTCACACAGTGAGTCTAACAAAGGTGAGCACTAGTCATTGAGAAAACAGTTAGACGAGGAAATTTGCTTGAAAGAAACTACGGCTGAAAACTAAGAAAGGTGTAAAGTGACACCCACCGAATCGGCATCTCATGTCATTTCAGTCCTTTCAGAACGCATGAACGATAAATGCAAAGTTCACAAATGGGAAAGAAATAACATTATTACATACAAACCATACACCTCTCTTTACCTCACAAGAACGTGAGAAGAGCGAGAGGAAATATATGTGGCCAGAAGATAAACAATTCAGCATCCATAAATCTAGATCCTATAACTCCTAGACTGAATATTAAGAAAATTCATGCCTTTTGTCAGAAGGCCCAGAAGGCTAACGCACATTATGCCAGAGTGTTTCCTAATGTATGTTAATCATGCGAGAAAATAATTAAAAGTAGTGACATCATCTTAGAAACAGTTTTGCTTGGTACGCGAAGGAGCCTGCAGAAGACTGTTAAGAGATCAGCGGTGTCACGCCGAAATTAATTTTTGAGTTAACTTTTGACAGATTGCTACCACAGGTATGAGTTAAATACCCTGATTGTTGTAGTTGTTGTTGTTAAATCTCGGCCAACTTTCAAGCCCAAATTTCTGGCTCACCACAGCCAAGTCAGACGACATCAATTCGACTGCCTGAGTTCGGATCCCGACTGATCAATATAGGGTTAGCAAATTTTATGAAGTTTTCAGTGTACCACTTCACACCCCTTTAAGTCAATCGTGTAATCCTTTTGCTCAATGTAGACTTTTGGTAACCAGAACTTCCCAGTATCAGTTTAGTATAATCGACTGAGTGAAACATGAACTGCTCAGTAAAATGTTCCTGCTCTCTTTGCTGCAGAGCTGCGCGTTCGTTACAGACGCAACGTGGAAACTGGAAACAAGAAATCAAACGCAAGCGAAACTATCGATCGTGACTACATCAGAAGAGAAATGCGACTCGCTCTGAGCAACCATGTACATTCAGTTCATTGCCCCAAAAGCATCCGGGGAAGAAGGGGCAGGCCTGGTCCCAGAGGCTCTCCAGGTAAACACGGACCACCCGGACCTCCAGGACCCCAGGGAATTAAAGGAAATCAAGGACCCCAGGGAATTCAGGGACCACCAGGACCTGAAGGCCTCCAGGGACCTAAGGGCGATCCAGGCAAATCTATCTCAGCCCCTTCAATTGTGGCACCTCCAATGTCCATGGTCATAAACGAATCCGGCACAGCCTCGTTTCAGTGTGAAGCCGAAGGAAACCCAGAGCCGGAAGTCACGTGGTTGAAGCAAAATTACCGTCTTGCCGCGGATAAACGAGTTGTGTCGTCACGTGGTGGACTGATGATAACTGATGTGACGTCACAAGATAAGGGAACGTACACTTGTGTAGCAAGAAATATTCTTGGACAAATGACGTCATCAGCCACATTATCTGTTCAAGGTTAATAACATTACATGAACCAGTCTTATTGATACTTCTTTTTATTGCTTTGAAGCAGGATGCCGATTGTCACTTTCCACCTTAAATCCGTTAACATAGTTAAATTCTTCACTTCCCTCTTTTTGTCTACTTTACTGATGAGTAGTTTTCTTCCTTCTTTTTGTCTTTCTTTTTTTTTACTTCATTATCTAGTTGGCGCCGTGATTTCTCGGAAGCCCTCATCTGTCATCGTTGAAGAAGGACAGAACGTGAGCCTGGTCTGCCACGCCACTGGTCAGCCGACACCAACGGTCACGTGGCGTAAAGCGTTTAGTCAATTGCCAAAAGAGAAGACCACAGTTGTTAATGGGAATCTGACCATATTAAATATGACAAAAGCAGATGGCGGAACCTATGCATGTGTTGTAAAGAATCTCCTTGGTGAGGATTCCGCTGTTGCACAAGTAACGGTTCTTGGCAAACTTAAATTTACTTTAATTCCTCCAATGAAAGTTGTTGCTTCAGATTTCAGCAATGTGATATTAAATTGTAGAGCAAAGGGTTCACTAGAGATTGTTTGGAGACGAGCGGGCCAAAGTCTTCCTCGCAATCATGTTCTTTATCCAAACGGAACTTTGCTTCTTCCAAGCATTTCCTCAAGTGATGCTGGGGCTTACACCTGTGTAGCAAAAAATTCTCAACGTTCTATCGAGGTAACATCTGTTCTTAATGTGTTCACGCCCACGTCCTGCAGCACAATAAAATCTGGCCTGAGTGAAAGTTCTTCAGGAAATTATATGATTGACCCTGATGGCAATGGAGGCGTGACTCCCTTCAGTGTGTACTGTGATATGAGTGACAAGGGCGGAGTTGGCGTGACGGTCATTAGTCACGACAGTGAGAGTAGAACCCATGTTGGTCCATATGGATGTAGTGGTCGAGGATGTTACAGTAAATATGTGCGATACACTGGAGTCAGCACCGCTCAGCTAGCAGCGCTCACTCGAGTCTCACAGAACTGTGAACAGTTTATCAAGTTTGAGTGCAGTTCTGGCGTAGCATTTCTTGAGTCAAGTTATGCTTGGTGGGTGTCACGTGATGGAACACGGATGAACTACTGGGGAGGAGCTACAGGCCGTGACAAGATGTGCGCATGCGGAGTGACAAACTCATGTGCTAGTGCGGGTAGAAAATGTAATTGTCCTGGTAATGGTTGGAATGAGGACAGCGGTCTGTTGACAGACAAGTCTGCTCTGCCTGTGACACAAATCAGAGTGGGAGACTTGGATGGTTCACACGAAGAAGGATATCATACATTAGGAAAACTCAAGTGTTATGGTCAGGCGTGAAGTAAATGACTTGGCTTCACAGCTGCTTTGCAAAGCTAACAGAATTCTGCAATTATGATTAGGAAAACTAATTTGATTGCCTTTAGGTCATGTATTCCTCAGTTATTAATTAATTTAGTGACTGACAAAGACCACCTGTAATCTCAGTAGTAAAAACTGATGAACCAGCAGTAAATAATGTGTATTTAACCTCTAAATCTTTCTTAATGCAATTAGCAGCATTACCTGAAATACAGAAATACCTGATGTAATAAAAATTTAAGTGCTGTATAAATAATTAACCATAGTTAAAAAAAGCTGTCAGACAAATATTTTTTGAAATTTCTAGGACAATAAACTAAATAACAGAATTTTCCGCAAATTCAAAAGTAGTGGGTACGCTTAAGGTTAAATAAGAAAAAGAACTGTTTGTGGATGATAGGAACACTTCTGTGTGATCTCCGTTATTATGGAAAAAACTTTATTTTGTCAATTATACACTTTGTCAATTTTTGCCCCCACAATGGGGGCAAAAGATATTTGTCAGCCCTGTCACATTTGCGAACAGAGGTTAATTTAGAATAATGTGTCGCAATGTGGGAACGGTTCCGGGTAATTCGGGTACTGCTTCAAAGTTTAGACTATATGCTCTCATGCTAGCCTTCACGCAGGCTACTCTCATGGTAAATATAAAATGTAAAGTAAACAGGCGCAAGTTTCACTTCCTGTATATCAGATATTTCCATCCACTGGGTAATTCTGGAAGTCTCGAAGAACGGAATTATGGAGAAAACAGACTCGCCCAGTCTCGAGCACGGTGGTCTTTTCAGCGATATTGCTGTCTCACGTTATTTGCCTTTCAGGGTTGATTCACGTCGAGATTGAACTTCACGTTCATCGACAAATGCTTCAAGTCTTGAATCAACAAAGAGAAGAAAAGCTCGAGCTACGAAACACAGCACACGAGGACTAAGAATCTGTGATGAAAATGTCACACAGTGAGTCTAACAAAGGTGAGAACTAGTATCATTGAGAAAACAGTCAGACGAGGAAACTCGTTTGCCCTGAAGAAGCTACAGCTGAAACGGAAAAAGCTGAAACAGGATTCCTACCGAATCGACATCTGATGTCCTTTAAGAACTCATACACGATAAATTCAAAGTTTACAACTTGGTAAGGGTTAACCATACAACATATAAACCATACGCTTCCCTTTCCCTTATAAGACCGAAAAGAAGAAATTTGCGTCGCCCAGCGTCCACTAAAAGACAATAAAACTATTCAGCATCAGCAAATCTTATAACGTCATAGCCTGAATATTACGAAAACTCACGCTATGATGTCTGAAGGTCTGCTAGAGTGTATTCTAAACGTATTTTATTGGGGGGAAAGAATTAAAAAATAGTTTCGCATAGAATTTTAGGATATTTGCTCGATACGCGAAGAAGCCTACAGAAGACTATTAAGAGATCAGCAGTGACGCGTCGAAATTGTTGGTGCGTGCTTATAGGAAAAGAAAATGTCGGAAGTATTCCCTGGGGGGTGGGGTACCCTTCAAAGTTTTATGCGGGAAGGTACTCCTTTCGTACCTTGCATTCGGTGGCTGCGCCCGCAGTATGAGCGGCAGTCAAAACTGAGCTGTCCTACCGAAACGACACGATAATAGCCTTTTCCTTCGCAGCGAACAAAATATAAAGACAATTGTAAGTTGCTTCGGCTCTTTTGATGCTTAACTGATGAAATCTGGGATTAATTTGACGAAGAAAATTATATTTTGTTCAAACTGACAACCATTTTTCTTCCTTGCGACAGCGATCGAAGAGCGAGTTCCCGAGCGCGGGCGACCCATTTTGGCGCCAAATCAAAAGATTGAAAACACAAAATATTTTACTCTTTACATTCTGATATGGTCTTTGGAGTCATCATCATCGGTTTTTGGAGTTTAAGAAAATTGAGAGGTTAAGCATGACGTCTACGGCAAACGGCAAACGGCAAAAATGAAACTTTTGCAGTCTCTCTTCAGCTGTGTGTACAGTAGAGTGAAATTATTTGTATTTGCAATGAATAGTAGGAGACATTATTCCACTTTTGACTGCTTTATTTATTAGAAGAAAAGAACTCAAAATCAGAAGTTGTCTTTGCCGTTTGCCGTCTGCCGTTAACGTCATGCTTAACCTCTCTAATATCTAATGCATTAACATGCATTTGATGTCAGAACAGTAGAGTTTTTTCCACTTGCTGAATCCTGATTGGTTAATTCAAATTTCAGGAGCGCCGGTCATAACCAGCCCGTGTTATAGATTAGTCGCCAAAAAAGGAAATCTTCTCTTCATTTCTATGTAGTACTTAATAAATGAAATGATACAGCCACAAGGTGCGGCTATTCAAAATATTTTAATTGAAGTTCATTTAAAATATCGAAAATACAGATTTCCCTACCGTTTCATATACTTCAACTTGTGAAATCCCTTCCTTTTACATACCTGAAGACTTAAAGAGGTACCCCTTTGGAGAAGATCCTCCCCCTATGGGCCGTTATAGGCAGTACCTCCCATCCCGAGGGAGCATTCAGCGACTGTGAAATTAGACCGTTGGACATATAGTGTTAACATTTCTCTGCAAAAAGAAAACCAAAAGCCTACTTTGATAATTCACTATCGACAGAAAATAATTTTTTCAGAGATTTTTGTCACTCACATGAGTTAAATACCCTGATTTATTTTTTCGCCTATTTGGAAGTCCAAAAATCCCTTGCTTACCACGGCGAAGTCAAGCGATATCACTTCCACTGCATGAGTTAGGATCCCGACTGATCATTAGGGTTAATAATTTAAATTTTATCACGTTTTCAGTGCGTAATTTTTTTGTTGTTTTTTTCATTAAAGAAGACGTGAACTCCAAGTTTAGCTATGATCTACTGAGTGAAACATGAACTGCGCAGTAAAATGTTCCCGTTGTGTTTGTTGCAGAGCTGCACATTCGTTACAAACGCAACGTGGCAACTGGAAACAAGAAACCGAATGGCAGCCAAACTATCGATCATGACGAAATAAAGACAAAAGTGTTTCTTGCTCTAAGCAGCCAGGCCTGCACGGTTCAGTGCCCCAAAAGCATCAGGGGAAGACGAGGCAGACCTGGTCCCAGAGGCTCTCCAGGTAAACACGGACCACCCGGACCTCCAGGACCCCAGGGAACTAAGGGAAATCAAGGACCCCAAGGAATTCAGGGACCTCCGGGACCTGAAGGTCCTCAGAGGCCTAAAGGTGATCCAGGTAAATCAATCTCAGCCCCTTCAATTGTGGCACCTCCGATGTCCATGGTGGTAAACGAATCCGGTACAGCCTCGTTTCAGTGTGAAGCTGAAGGAAACCCAGAACCTGAAGTTACGTGGCTGAAACAGAATACCAGTCTTTCCGTGGATAAACGGGTTGTGTCGTCACGTGGTGGACTGATGATAACAGATGTGACGTCACAAGATGAAGGAATGTACACTTGTGTAGCAAGAAATATTCTCGGAGAAATGACCTCATCGGCCACTTTAACTGTTCAAGGTGAAAAACATTTACCCTGTCATTTAAGAAATTCTACTATTACTCTTAAAAGATTCGAGATATATAAAAGGGTGGGGATTTTACCAGCTCGATGATTTAGAAATGGGAAGGAAAAACTATTTCGGTATTACCAAGGAGGCCTTTTCAGTTTGCACCAAACAAACGCATGTAACGTCAGTGGCAAAGTCATCAAGGGGATTCAAAGGGACTATCCAAAGCAAGATTATGGGAAAGGGACAAAGTATGCCTACCGCACGTATGAGAAAGTGGTACACCTTACGTTTTTTGTCTAAAATGGTATACAAAACAACATATTGTTAAAATTTAATTTAAAGTTTCCTTAGGTTAAATATGTAAGCAAAATATTGGGCTGAAAGCCACCTTTCTAAGACGACTGGTGCGAATGAATGATTAATGTACGATGTTGGTGTACGTAAATGAGTAAATAAAAGGCTACAGACTACTAACCTAAAGCTCCTAGTTAATTTTTTTTTTTCAATTTAACCAGAGAACGTTTTCATTTTAAACGCAACTAGAAATCTAGACGAAGACACACACGCCTAACAGATACTTTATAATTAATCAAAAGCACAATATAATTCAACCGAAAACAGATATGCCAAAAGTCATTCAATCATCGCTTTTAAATCATTTCAATTTATTTTCTCCTCTTATGCACCATGGTTAACATTTTTTCTGTTGTTACCTAGTTGGCGCCGTGATCTCTGGCAAACCCTCGTCTGTCATCGTTGAAGAAGGACAGAACGTGAGCCTGGTCTGCCAAGCTACTGGTCAGCCGACACCAACGGTCACGTGGAGTAAGTTGGCTCTTCTATATCACAACACACCAAAAGAGACAGTAACCAATGTCGAGGGCGGAAAACTGAGCCTAGTGAAAGTGACGAAAAGTCAAGGAGGAGATTATATATGTTTGGCAAAGAATCTTCTCAATCAGGATTCAGCTTTAGTACAAGTCATTGTGCTTGAGGCCCTCAAGTTTACGATACTTCCACCTCGTACATCCTTAGGATTAACCTCTAGAGATGCGTTACTTCCTTGCTCAGCACAAGGAGCAGTAGACATTGTTTGGCAACGTGCAGGCCAAAGTCTTCCAACCAATCGCATTCTTTATTCAAACGGATCTCTGCTTCTTAAGAACATTTCACCAAATTACGCTGGATCCTATACCTGCATAGCGAGAAATCTCCATCGTTCCATTAAAGCAAGCACTTCTCTAGAGGTTCGTAAGGCAATCTCCTGCAGTGAAATAAAATCAAGCAATAAGGAAATACTTTCAGGAAATTATGTGATTGACCCTGACGGCAATGGAGGCGTGACTCCCTTCAATGTGTACTGTGACATGAGTGACAAGGGCGGAGTTGGCGTGACGGTTATCAATCACGACAGTGAGAGTAGAACCCACGTTGGTCCTAATGGATGCAGAGGCGCAGGGTGTTGCAGCAAAGATGTGCGATACACTGGAGTCAGCACCGCTCAGCTAGCAGCACTCACTCAAGTCTCACAGAACTGTGAACAGTTTATCAAGTTTGAGTGCAATAATGATGTAGCGTTTATTTCGGACAGTTATGCTTGGTGGGTGTCACGTGATGGAACACGGGTGAACTACTGGGGAGGAGCTACAGGCCGTGACAATATGTGCGCATGCGGAGTAACAAATTCTTGTACTGGTGGTACAAAGTGCAACTGTGATAACAACGTTAGGGGATGGTATGAGGACAGCGGTCTGTTGGCAGACAAGTCTACTCTGCCTGTGACACAAATCAGACTGGGAGACTTTGATGAGTCAGACGAAGAAGGATATCATACATTAGGAAAATTCAAGTGTTATGGTCAGGCGTAAAGTAAATGACTTGACATCGCAGCTGCAAGCCACAGAACTTGGCAAGTATGAGAAGAACTCATTGATTGGGTGATTGACGGGAAAAAAAAAACAAAAAAAAAACAGAGTAATCTCAGTAACTGATTAACCAGAAATAAAAAAAGTGTACATTTTAATCTTTTAACTCCTTGTAGCAGTAACTGAACAAAGAATACGGGATAAAATTTCTGGCTATAGCAAAATATGAGTGTATCATCCCAGGTGCCCTAGAATCAGTGGCAGATAAAGCAAGATTGTTTTAAAAAAGTACTTTCAGACAAAAAATATTTACACTAAATCTCTTTTGGTCTTTGAATGGCCAGGGTCATGGCGATGTACATTTAGACAATAGAAATTCTTCAGCTAATACACCGTATTCACAAATGGCGGCCCTCCTGGGGTGAGCGAACGGTCAAACGCGAAAACGAGGCGTTGTAGGATAAAAATTACAGATGATCGGAGAAGTGACTGGGTTAACATGTCTGTTTTGCTTTGTGAGGATGATATTCCTCGCTCATCTCTAGCTGACAGAAACCCAGCAATGCTAAAAACTGAAGAGTTATGTTTTTGGCTCAAATGCACAAACGATTCAGGGAAAGGACTGCGGACAAAAGCTCAACTTGTTAAGCAGTAAGCACTTGAATTATTCCAGCGATCGAACGGACGCTTGGATGTTTATACTCTTTACGCTATTGAATACGGTGAATATGAAATAATAATTTGGAGTTTTCTTGTGAGGTTTTATGAAACGAGCCTGGGTCTAGACTTCTGCTATTTCTTTTCACGTGGTAAAAGTGACGTCACTTTGTCGCATGAAAAGGCAACACTTTTATCATTAGCCGGGGCCAGTTAGAAAGCTTTAATGTACATTTCAATTCACTGACCTTTGTACTCGTATTAAAAAAAAAAAATACAAAAAAAAAAAAAAGAAAACCAACAGATGCCATTCTCACTTTCTTAAATAACTCACCAAGTTGAAACAAAGTAAATTACACTCGTGACGGAGTTTGGATAACTGATCTTAATTAGCATAGATTTTAAATATTTTATTAATTAATTATATTTGTCGTGTGCTTTAATTCTACCCATCTCTTTTTTCGAATGAGAAGATATACCAAACACTCTAGAGTGTTTGACCCAATTTCCAAACACCTCAAAGTTCGTCGAAAATACTCCGCTGCAGATCGTATTTTCAGCTCTCTTCTCGGTATTTGTGAATGTGGTAATACATGGTCATTCTTGTTTGAAATATAGTATCTTCCAAAACCTGTCCCAGATAATTCAGTCACTCGGCGTTTTTATTTTATTTATTTTTTTTTTTTCGCTGAACCTCAACTAACCGAACGCGTTCTTACACATTAAACAACAAGCGATAATTAATACTGCATTCCTTTCATCAGTGGTATGTAGAGAAAAATTGCTTTTTCATACAATATTATGACTCTGAGCAAGTAGTGACGACTGTCACAAAGTTTGTAATTTTTTGTCAAATTCTACCTACATCAAGGGAATATTCTCCGCGTTCCGCTGCTTCAGTGATCAAAAGGACTGTAGCTTTCGTTCTCTCTTCTTGCCTTAAAAACCCAGTAAACTGATTCTCAAGTCAAGGAGAAGAGATTGAGACAGAGGTGAAGTAAAAAAACAAACAAACAAACAAACAAATACGGTGAAATATATTTTCTCAATCAGTCAGTTTGGAAAGCACAAACCTTCTGTAGATGCGTTATATTGCGATACCCAATCTTGTAAACTATCGACAGTTTCTGCGTATATACAATATTCTAGCTTAGCAAAAAACATATCCACGGATTTTTCACCAATCCCTTTGAGTGTATACAATTCCTGGAACGTATCAAGAGCAAACAAAAAGAGAAAAGGTAGAAGGATCAAAATTAAGTGCGATTTTTCTGCACTGATTGAAGGATACAATTGCAAGCAAGTTACCCTTTACATTTGAGAAGTCTATACGTCTTTTGTTCTCACTGCCTTGCTGATCGTGGTCAGAGGTATCAAACATACACCCAGTCTCCAACACGGTTGTATTTTCGTCCTTATGTATGGTACATGTAAATGGATTGATTCACGTCCAGATCGAACTTCAAGTTCATCAACAAATGCTTCGATTCTTGACAAAACAGCGGTACTACTTGCAGAATTTGTAGTGCTAATTTTACATGTGCCACTGTGTACGGAAATATTACGTTTAACATGGTGGATTTTAGCTAAAAATGGTCGTTATGTGACAAAAATTGATGTTAATTCAAAAGAAAAGCACGGCTTGAAATGAAGTTGAGTAATGAGCTCTAAATCTAAGCGACACACATTCACGAAAAATCAAAAATGGTTTTATTTGCTGCTTTGTTTGACTCTGTGTTGGATGCAAGTTACATTTTACGTTGTTTTACAGTGTAACACAAACTAAGCTTGAAAAGTTGCCAAAGTTGGAAAATTTCGGAGCCGGTCCGTAACCGGGGTACGGAAGTTGGGTACGCATGGGAAAATCTGTACCGCTGGAGCGCGCGCGATTAGCCAATCAGATTCGTGGATTTAGGATTCCGGACCGCTGGGAAGCTGGAAAAAAAATGATATAAAGTACTGATGAAACTGAAGAAGTTGAAAAGAGAAATAAATGAATGTGACCGTCTATCGTCCCCTCCACCCACCCCCCTTAAGCCCTCCCCCCCCCCCCCCACCACCACCACCCTCCTCCCCAGCCCTCCGGGCATTAGACATAATTTTCAGTTGGTCAAATTCCCATACCGATTATGGCTCCTGATAATAACAATGACATCTTGAGGATGTCAATAACAAGAAATTTGTTGGTAGGACGAACCCACCACCCAGTTTATTCCTTTCCATTCACCCTTCGTGGCTCTTCGTCCTCTTATGGTTCTTCATTGTCGGAAAATAAATGAAATGCAAATAGTGCGTCATGTTCTAAACGTAACCATGGGAACTCTCATTTCACGCAGGCGCACACGTCAACAAAAGTTATTCGCTTCTGCTTCTGCTTGAGCGGATATTTTTAGATTTCGGCTATTAACGTGAATTTCTGCGATGTTGGATTGTCGCTAAGAATCAATTCTTCATGGGCTGCGGTTCATCTTCGCCTGGAGCAGTTGTAAGTTGCTTTACAATTGCTATATTCCCTGCTTACTCCAACCAAAACTTATTAAATCGCAGATGGTCGGTATGCCAACAGTGGCTTCTAGAACGTTTTCGCTCAAATTATCTATAACCTCAGTTGTCAGTTGTGATAAAAGTCATCCCGAAATCGCCCAGAATGTTTCTGCATATGGCATGAAAAGTTCATGCAATCACATTTTAATCCAGTTTGTAATCGTGCTGTTTTTTTACCACTTTTTACATGTCTGATGCTCCTTTATACAGCTTTAGACTGCTTTAGAATATATTCTTAGCCTTGTAATATTAGCTTTTATCCCGTAGTTTACTTTATCTTTTTGAATGGTCGTATTGCTTTTGATCGGTATATCTTTATCTTTAAATTTGTAGCATCTTAATAAGATTTTTCACCCGTAAGCTTTTCAGTTCCTTGGTGCTACTGGAACTGAAACTTTCGTACATGTATCTTCTTGACACTGAACTCTCCATCTTCCTGCTTTGACCCCCAGCAACTGGACAAATTTCATGACCAGAAATACTTAGGTTACCAGTAAATCTGAGCAAATATAAATTATGGATTTTCCATAAAGATTTGAACGGCTAGTAGGTTTTAACTAAAACAATTAGATTATCTGATCTTGATTTCTACTTGTAAACTCGGACTGTGCCCTCGTCAACTATCAGACGATAGGAAGCTCGACCTCATAATCTAATTGTTAGTTACCTTATTACATGAAATTTTTGTGACCTGTATATTTCGCGATTTTGAGGTGCCCATATTTCATGACACTTAATGTCAGTGATTTTGCGTAAATTTTATATTTCAAATCGCTTAAACTTTGCGTTTTTGAGTAACATAGGTTTTGTTTCCTTGGCAATGTTACCTTTAATTAACATGTCCTTGAATTCAGTAAACCGATATCAAAGGTATAATAACATCAAAATTAACAAAAATGCAATGGCAGGACTATATGTCAACAGTAGCATGAAATTTTATGAGTCACTTAATTTTCAGATCATGTTATTTTTGCAACACTTATTGTTTGCGTCACTTTAATTTCAAGATTTTTTTTAATCGAGAAATTTGAGAAATTAGTGTGTTGCAAAAGTTTCATGTAATAAGGTAAAACAAAATTCTCAGATCGTATTGGACAGGGATGTAGTTAAGAGCCAGTTGCCGGCTAATTTAAGCAGCTGAAATTTTACACAAAAACAAAGACTTGGGTAAACTTTGGAGCTACCAAGGGCATAAAAGCCAGCTGGGCTTGTAAATGAGCCGACTAAGTGCTTTCTTAGCTGGATGTATATCCCTGATTGGTATATCTGCAGGCCCCCCATCCATTGTCATGAGTTAACATTTCATAATGATTCCTGTTTTGTTTGGTTCAGGTGACAACTCAACAAGCTGTCGTAACACCTCAGCATCCAGGAACACAAACTGTAGGTGAGTATTGTCGATTTTCACTACTTTTTAAATACCCATGTATGATGGTTCAACTGTGTTGCACTTCAAGTTTAAAAAGAGAAATGGTTTAAGTCAGCATGAGGTTTTGCCTGAGGCTAATTAGTTAGGGTTAGTGCTGGGGTGTTAATGCTGGGGCAGATCTAGGGGTGCTCAGGGGGTTCGTTCAAACCCCCTAGATTAACAAAAAAATCAAAGAGACATAAAGATAACATGCTGACTTGGCCTCAGAATGCTGGAAATCTTATTTCCGAGAACCTCATCGCATTTCCAGACCCCCTGCTGGAGGGGGTCCCTTTCTTGAACCCTCTTCTCCAAAATCCTGTATCCACCTCAGTAGTGAATTGTAAACACGTGGCTTTGTGAGACAGCGAGACTAGATATCTTTCTGCAAACCTTTAAAAAAAAAAATTGAGATCGCAACACAGTATAACGTTCAAAAAAAATTAAGATGATGAAGCACTGAAATTTTACTAAAATTCTCTAAGATGTATATTTTTCCAAGAACATTATGTTTGTCACTTCTAGTGTTTGTAACTTGTTATCAATTGTTTTCCAGTGCAATATCCTACAGCTTATCCACAACAAGCCAGATATCCCCAGCAACGTGGACCACCACCACAAGGGTACTACAATCAGCGCTACCCTGGTCAGCCAGTAGCATATGGACAACCTGGCTTTTATCAACAACCTCAAACAGTAGTTGTCCAGGACAGGGACAGAGGCGGGGACCTATTAGTAGGAATGGCAGCTGGTGCGGTACTCTCAAATGCCCTGCATGGTCCTCACTACTATGGTCATGGTGCACACATTCATGTACATGACCATGATCACTTTCATAGTGGCGGAGATCACTTTCATGAGCATCACCACCATGGAGGTCCAGAATATCATGAACATTATGGTGATGCTGGTGGGTTTGATGGCGGCGGTGGGTTTGACGACGGTGGTGGAGGATTTGATGACGGTGGCGGGTTCGATGGGGGAGGTTTTGATGATGGTGGAGGCTTTGATTGAGTTTTACAAGAGACATAAAATTCAAAGAGGAATTTAATGATTAAGACTAACAAATATGTAATTGATGCAGGTTACCCAGCCTGGAACCAAAGCTGACTAGAGACTACCAAGAGCAGATAAAGGAAAAGAGAGTTCATACCCTACAGGGGCCTTATTCTCATGGTAATCCCTCTCAAGTTATTAGTTCACTTCCAGTTTTTGAAATCCCTAGGTGGTCTAGAAACCCAGGGGGATACATGCTTGTATGGGCTACATAGGTATGTGTGGCCTCAGAGGGTATGGTTTTTAGCTGTGTTGGTCATAAATAGGGTATTGATTTTGGCCATTTTTTGTCAAATTAGGGTATGGTTTTTCTACTCTAGTCTGGAATCGGGTACATGTAGGTTCTTTTAGAAGAAGCTACTTTTTCATCATTATTGATAAGACCATCAACAAAAGCCCTTCACAATTATGGTTACTGCAATTTAACATTGGTCTGAACTAGGGAACATATTTTAAGACAGGCCTGAAAGTACAGGGTACTGATTTAATGGTCAGGTCATAAATAGGGTTTCAAATTCTTGGTATGGTCAGAAAGATCACAGATTTTGGTCGTAAATAAAGTAAGGGTTTTGGGAAGTCCCATGTTGGGGAGTTTGCTTATGTTGACAGTCTGAGTGGCTTTGCACATACTTTCTTCCTACACAAAACAAAACATCTATGCATCACACATGGTAACATTACCTGTGGAAGATCTGGCTACCACATCCAAAATAAAATGTGAGATGGATTACCGTAGGAATAAGGCTTATATGGGGGGATTATAAACTCTCTTGACCATGATCTTCTCTCGATTTAGAGCTGTAAATATTATTTACTGTAAGCAAGAATGAGGGTGACAACATGTATTATAATTCATTTAATTTATTCAGCGATAGTTTATTTATACCAGCCAATTACATCCAAGATAAGCATCAACTTCAAAGTCAATTAACTAAGTTATTGTGTTATTATAATTCCATTATCCCTGTGAACAGACTCCCTACAGTGTGAGTCTTAGTGGGTTTAAAGCACATAAAATCAGGAAGCAGGAAATGTACAAGGAGACCAAGGTCTAATGGACTGCAGTTGACTTGCTCTGCCTTCTGCCTGTCTGTTTGTTTGTTTGTTTGTTTTTTTGTGTGTTTTTGTTTTTGTTTTTTTCATTCGATGCCCCACGAGGAAGCTTGTTTGCAGGCCATTTTAACCTACATGTAACTCATTGAAGCTACCACATTTGAATGTCATACACATGGAGAAAAAAAGGCTTCAGAGCTAGAGACATGTAACTGAGGATCATACGATAATTTTGCTTTCCAGACATTCATCTAGACAACTTACAAATAAAATAATTGTAAATAGGCCACTCCCCCCCCCCTTCCAAGAAAATAGGCATGACTACTGTAAATTTATATTTCATTGGTGTTTTTTTCCTTATAGTCATATTGTTTGGCATGTTAGCAGCATCTCTCTGTAAATGACTGGTGGTATTTAGGCGCTCTTTTCTAATACTGCCTAAGCAGCTCGTTTTCATCAGTTATTGTAAATACTCGCTAAGGTAGACCGATCAGGCGTTGTTGTTGTTTGTTTTCGTGGGAGAGGGTGAACAGGGAAAAAAGAAACACCTGACCGCAGGTTACATCAGGACAAGCATCACTTGCTTGTTTGAATCTCTTGCTTGCATTAGTGTAGATTAGAAATTAAGCCAGGAAAGAGAAAGAGAGGCTCCATCGTATTAGTACGGACCATGTGCAATGTTACAGGGTTTCATTGAATATGCGAGCTGTTTGTAATCTTTAACTCTTCTAAAGAGTTCGTGACTTGAGAACTGTCTTTCTTATGAGAGTTTAACGATAGTAAAATGGGTTGTAAAATGTTACAGATACCGACTCCAGATGTACGTGTTAAAGGGTTGTTCCCAGGTATTTTATGACGAAAAGCCGCGTCTCTTTACTAGCTATTCTAGCAGCCCTATCAGTTATGTAAATAAAAAAGCAATAAACAAGGAAATTGCAGATGACAAATTTTAGAGAGGAAGCTACATCAGCTTTACTTGGTTTTCATGCGGGTCTTCTATCCTGGCCGAATTGGAATTTGGAGATGTTGGATTTTGTGGAGGGAGGAAAACCCTCGGAGCATCCCGCCCCACTCAGTATGTTTCTCGCGATCATGCCTAGCCTGCGAGTTGGCTCACCTTTGAGTCACGTGCGCGAGTAGTGAAGAGCAAAACGATCCGGCGGGAAGGAGTCTGGTGACGAGGTGATTTCGCGCTCGCAGCTACGCCGCGTGCGCTTGTGCTCCAACGTGAGCCTGCTCGCACGCTAGATCACGCCTGGTTAGAGTCGCAGATCTCCGCGTAACGTACATGCGAGTGAATTTCTGTGTTTCATTCCGCATCCCACCTGTCAAAAGGAGCAAATCGCTCCCGCCGAAGTATTTTTATCCCGCATTCCGTGTTAAAATTTCTTACCTCTATTTTTACTGCCATCCCGCATCCCCCTAAACCTGTGCTAGACCCTCGCCACTGTGCACTATACATACATACATACATACATACATACATACATACATACATGCATGCATGCATGCATGCATGCATGCATGCATGCATGCATGCATGCATGCATGCATGCATGCATGCATGCATGCATGCATGCATGCATGCATGCATGCATACATACATACATACATACATACATACATACATACATACATACATACATACATACATACATACATTACTTTATTTACCCTCGGATTTCAGTGTAGCTTATGCAGCTAATGAGAGATCACCACACCGGGAGCTACATCCCCTACTCTTTTCAATCAGTGTGTGGGTTCTTTTACGTCCCACAGAATTATATGAAGAGTTGTGAGATGGGGCCTACGGTTTATCGTCCTTATCCGAGAAGACTAGAAACTCTAACCATTTATTGAGCGCATTTGATTTACGCCAATGGCAAATCTTGACCTAAATTAATGGCGCAGAAAAAAGGAAACATTCTTATATTTAATATCTAACAAATTTATCAAGGTAACTAGGAACAGAACAGGGTCGCCGCAGGTCAGGAAATGGTCAGGAATAAAATTCTTCGAGGTCAAGGAAAAGTCACGGAATTTTATTTTAGAGTCAGCGAAAATTTATATTTTGAAAGAAAAGTCAGGGAAAATTGAATTCTGGCTGATTTAATACCATTGATCTGTAAGTTGAGGCCAGTGCAGCCACTACTAAATCTAACGTTTTTTATTTATTTGGTTAGGGAAATCGTATTTTTATCAGGGAATTGAAAAGACAGGGAATTTTGAAAAGTGATGCCTGTGGCAACCATGTAGAATTTCTGCAAAATATAATATGAGATCAGACGACATTATTTTCCTGGAAGCATGTTCGTTTCTGACCGTTGCTACAGCTAGGCGTTGCTACGTAACAAAATACCTGCAAATCAAGGCAATTCAAGGCTAAATTTATAACGCACAAACATGCTGTAATACCTTTAACTTCACTAAATAATTAAAAGATAGCTTTTTCATAAAATTGGCAATGTCCCACGACTTCAGTTGGCAAGACAATGAGACCTGCTTTGATTTAAATGAAAAAGACGAAAAAAGCGGGTAGAAAAATTGCCCGGAAACGTCATTTTTGACGCAATATTCTCAAAAACCTTATGCACATAAAAGATGGGCAGCTAAAATGTTTATTTTAACAGCCAATCAGAGAATGCGCTTTATTTAATGAATACGTTGTTTAAAAGAACTGCGAACGCGTGCTGTTCTACCTGTTTTGTGATCGAATGTCTGAAAAATAGTTTATGTCCAATTGACGCCCTTATAGCAAAACATGGGCTGCGCATCTTCAACAAGAATATCATGTAGTAAGGTAACCAAACATTGATATTTTTGTTAACCGGTTTTTATGAAAATGGGACGAAAGTTTCCCTTGTTGCCGCAAACAGTTTCCCGCTTTCTTGACCTTTCAGTCTTACACTTCATAGACGTTTCAGCTGTCTCAGCAGATTTAGATAAAACGCTCTCGAGATTGTCAAATGCACAGCTATAGTTTAAGCACCAATATATAGAAATTTAATCATGAGAATGTGTTATTTTAATTGTGCGCAAGCACCGATTATAGCGGAGCCCGAGTAGACAACAAAAAAAGCACTCATTTGGACAATAATGAACGGTTATCTACTGTACTTGACAAATTAATGTGTCTACTTGATAAATTCAAGTGAAAAGAAACAGAAGATAATGAACACAGCTCAAGAGCGAACGACATATACGAAGAAAACATAATCTTATGAGTTGAACGATATTTGGTTGCCGAAATGTAGCAAAATTCGGTAAAAATTATTTTCATTCGATAAAAATATATTTGCATTCGATAAAAATATTTTCATTCTATAAAAAAATTTTTTTGTTCGATAAAATATATATTTCCATTCGATAGAAATATATTTTCATTCGATAATGTCACTTGACTCCAGGAGGCAAGGAATCGGCAATATCAGCATGTGGGCAAATGACCTTATATAAAAATGATATAAAAATTATCAAAATCGCCTTATGTAACTCATGACTCCAGAATAGCCCTAAATAGCTTTATTCTTAAATCGGCCGAATTAACGTCCGTAAATCGGCCAATTTAACAACTTTAAATTGGTCATTGCTGATATTGATCCCAGGCATGGTAACCAGGCATTTACGCCACGGTCACAGAGCTTCCCGCCAAGCTTCCATAAACATGGCGACCGATGAAAATGTAACCGATACCTCGTGGATTCGACTTGACTTTTTCTCGGGTCTTGTTAAACTACTCGACATTTGCGTGTACCATGGTTTGAACCTTAACTTGGATTTTCCCTCAGTAGCAATTTTTCTCGGAGCTGCCGCAGCAAAAATTCGCACAAGTCCCAGGATGATTGCGAATGGAATTTCAGGAATGGCCTTGAGCCACTGACAGAAATTTAAAAACTTCGTTTAATTTACTGCCGGAAACTTGAACTTCAACTTGAACTTCATGTACTTTGTGAATGATTCACAAAGTACTACAAATTTGGCAGGTTTTCCTTTTTTTATTAGCCTGTTTGTTTTTCCACAACTGTGTTTCTTGATAGCACTCACTGCCACTTTTAATCCTGTGGTTTGATTAATTTTTCTGTTTACGTACGGTCGTTTAACTCAAAATAGATTGCTACCACCTTTTGCGCAATAACTGCATAAACTCTAACCAACATTGGTTTCCATGGCGATCACGGAAGGTAATTTAAATTAGTTACATTACGTCCAAAAAGTTGCCACCATTTTTAAAAATTTCCTTGTTGTGTGCAATCCATTCAATTTTCCCAGGGCTTAGCTATACTGTTGTCCCGTTTTGGTATCTTGTTTCCTACTTCATGTTTTTTTCTTCCTTTAGTTAATAGATTGTTTTAGCTCCTTCAGAATAAATAATTTCCTAGTTACTTTGTGCCTCTATTTCAAAAGGATTCTTTGCGCGAGACATTTTACATGAAGCTGAGTTTGATTTGCATGAAAATGAACACGTATAAATATGATTGGTTTCACACGAAGATTCAGTTTAACACAGAGGCAAAAGGCAACTTGGAAATGCACCTATTAACCCAGCTCTCCATCATTATTATTGTTTTAGCCTATTCCCAAGATTGGGACTGTGCAGATTTCGGTGAATAAAGCCGTTGCCGTCACAAGCCCACAAGGTATTCAGTGGTACCTTATCTGTAAGATGATCGCCCGGGCTATTTAACAATTAGACCCGTAGCCCACTCCATTTTTCATTTCTAAAAAAGCATTTTATATAAAATAAAGAATTCTAGTACGTAGCGCAGGGGCAGATCCATTTCTCCAGGATTTTTCTTAGGAGCCACTACTAAATTTGACGTTTTTTATTTATTTGGTTAGGGAGATCGTATTTTTATCAGGGAATTGAAACGTCAGGGAATTTTGAAAAGTGATGCCTGTGGCAACCATGTAGAATTTCTGCAAAATATAATATGAGATCAGGCGACATTATTTTCCTGGAAGTATGTTCGTTTCTGACTATAAACAATCGTTGCTACAGGCGTTGCTACGTAACAAAATACTTGCAAATCAAGGCAATTCAAGGCGAAATTTATTATATTACGCACAAACATGCCGTAATACCTTTAACTGCAGTAAGAAATTAAAAGATAGCTTTTTCATAAAATTGGCAATGTCCCACGACTTCAGTTGGCAAGATAATGAGACCTGCTTTGATTTAAATGAAAAAGACGAAAAAAACGGGTAGAAAAATTGTCCGAAAACGTCATTTTTGACGCAATATTCTCGAAAACCTGAACATCACTTATGCACATAAAAGATGGGCGACTAAAATGTTTATTTTAACAGCCAATCAGAGAATGCGCTTTATTTAATGAATAAGTTGTTTTAGAGAACTGCGAACGCGTGCTGTGCTACCTGTTTTTGTGATCGAATGTCTGAAAAATAGTTTATGTCCAATTGACGCCCTTACAGCAAAACATGGGCTGCGCATCTTCAACAAGAATATCATGTAGTAAGGTAACCAAACATTGATATTTTTGTTAACCGGTTTTTATGGAAATGGGACGAAAGTTTGCCTTGTTGCCGCAAACAGTTTCCCGCTTTCTTGACCTTTCAGTCTTACACTTCATAGACGTTTCAGCTGTCTCAGCAGATTTAGATAAAACGCTCTCGAGATTGTCAAATGCACAGCTATAGTTTAAGCACCAATATATAGAAATTTAATCATGAGAATGTGTTATTTTAATTGTGCGCAAGCACCGATTATAGCGGAGCCCGAGTAGACAACAAAAAAAGCACTCATTTGGACAATAATGAACGGTTATCTACTGTACTTGACAAATTAATGTGTCTACTTGATAAATTCAAGTGAAAAGAAACAGAAGATAATGAACACAGCTCAAGAGCGAACGACATATACGAAGAAAACATAATCTTATGAGTTGAACGATATTTGGTTGCCGAAATGTAGCAAAATTCGGTAAAAATTATTTTCATTCGATAAAAATATATTTGCATTCGATAAAAATATTTTCATTCTATAAAAAAAAAATTTTTGTTCGATAAAATATATATTTCCATTCGATAAAAATATATTTTCATTCGATAATGTCACTTGACTCCAGTAGGCATGGGATCGGCAATATCAGCATGTGGGCAAATGACCTTATATAAAAATAACTATATAAAAATTATCAAAATCGCCTCATGTAACTCATGACTCCAGAATAGCCCTAAATAGCTTTATTCTTAAATCGGCCGAATTAACGTCCGTAAATCGGCCAATTTAACAACTTTAAATTGGTCATTGCTGATATTGATCCCAGGCATGGTAACCAGGCATTTACGCCACGGTCACAGAGCTTCCCGCCAAGCTTCCATAAACATGGCGACCGATGAAAATGTAACCGATTCCTCGTGGAATCGACTTGACTTTTTCTCGGGTCTTGTTAAACTACTCGAAATTTGCGAGTACCATGGTTTGAATGTTAACTTGGACTTTCCCTCAGCAGCAATTTTTCTCGGAGCTGCCGCAGCAAAAATTCGCACAAGTCCCAGGATGATTGCGAATGGAATTTCAGGAATGGCCTTGAGCCACTGGCAGAAATTTAAAAACTTCGTTTAATTTACTGCCGCAAACTTGAACTTCAACTTGAACTTCATGTACTTTGTGAATGATTCACAAAGTACTACAAATTTGGCAGGTTTTTTTTTTTTGTTATTAGCCTGTTTGTTTTTCCACAGCTGCGTTACTCAATAGCACTCACTGCCACTTTTAATCCTGTGGCTGAGGCAGTCAAAACATTGAATTACTGAAATTGTTTAATATGTTTATCACGGCTTTATAAAATTCTCACAACATATAATTTACCCGTTGCACACGTTCTCCTTATGAAACATTGCCTGCCGGATGGCCGTAACTAGATAAAGAGTAAAATGCCTGTTTGATCATCACCTTTAACAGAATCATGAGTTTTATAAGATGGTTTGATTAATTTTTCTGCTTACGTACGGTCGTTTAATTCAAAATAGATTGCTACCACCTTTTGCGCAATAACTGCATTAACTCTAACCAACATTGGTTTCCATGGCGATCACGGAAGGTAATTTAAATTAGCTACATTACGTCCAAAAAGTTGCCAACATTTTAAAAATTTCGTGTTGTTGTGTGCAATCCATTCAATTTTCCCAGGGCTTAGCTAAACTGTTGTAGCGTTTTGGTATCTTGTTTCCTACTTCATGTTTTTTCTTCCTTTGGTTAATAGATTGCTTTAGCTCCTTCAGAATAAATAATTTCCTAATTACCTTGTGCCTCTATTTCAAAACGAGTCTTTGCCCGAGACATTTTACATGAAGCTGAGTTTGATTTGCATGAAAATGAACCTGTAGGCGAAACACGTATGAATATGATTGGTTTCACACGTAGACTCAGTTTAACACAGAGGCAAAAGGTGACTTGGAAATGCACTTATTAACCCAGCTCTCCATCATTATTATTGTTTTAGCCTATTCCCAAGATTGGGACTGTGCAGATTTCGGTGAATAAAACCGTTGCCGTTACAAGCCCACAAGGTATTCAGTGGTACCTTATCTGTAAGATGATCGCCCGCGCTATTTAACAATTAGACCCGTAACCCGCAAGGGCTACGGGTCAATAGCCCATGAGGCGAAGCCGAATGAGCTATTGACCCGTGGCCCTTGAGGGCGAGGGGTCTAATTGTTTTAGTATCACCCAACTAGTTGGACAGAAAAGGCAATAATAAAGTTAGCAAATGCAAGTTGAAGAAATATTTATTTGGGAATAAAACGAAAGAAAGTGTCACGCTCGATTGCGCCAATTTCGTTACACGAGGACTATTTCTAATAGTCCTCTAGTAGCGTAGCCAATTAAAATGCAGGATTTGCATTAGTCCACTAGTTGGGTGATACTAAATGTATATAGCTACCAGCCAAATACTAATTAGTAAGAATATTGTCTGCGCCTGGTTCTTCAAGCTACTGCATTCCAATGAGGTCTTCAGTGAGTCTTGTTCTTTGGAATTCACTTTTCCTTTGTCACAATAAAACGACTGAAAACTACATAATCATGCAATTAAAATAGAATGAAAATAACTAAAAATGTGAAAGTTACTTAGTGCAAGGAAGTTAAATTTTTTTTCATTACAAAAAAATTGAAATTTAGAAAACATGCCGGTCAAAATATCGCTGCCATGGAAACATCAAGATCCTTGTCCAATGGAAAATCATGCCAAATTGTTATTGCATGCATGAAATTAGGAAGAGCCATCAAATTTGTAGTTCATTACAAGTCCTTAAAGTTGGGAGGTGGGGGTGGGGGGCTCAAAAGTAACTTCCTCTGGTTATACTCACAGGACACCCAGCGTCCTCCTATATAGTTACACTAGGTACAAAGCTTGTTGCCGTTGAATTCGCTAGTTTGCCTTGCTTTTTTAAAGCTACTCACGACCGATGATATGCTATCAGAACCTTTTAATTGACATTTGAATTTGGCAAACTATTTATCTCTGCAGGTGCAACAACTTTACGAAAAGCTCAGCGATAGAACAGTAAGCCGTGTGCCTCAAAAAGAAAACAGCGAACACAAAGGTCCAACAGAAGAAAACGAACTTCAACTAGAATACGCACAAAGAAACCGGGTAGCGAAGAAGCAGAGGCCGACCCAAGTGAAGAGGATGATGAAGAAGAAAACGACGACCCAGATGAAGATGAAGATGAAATAAAGTCGGGGGAAGAGGAATTAAGTGACGAGGAAAGAGGAGAAAGTCAAGGCGAAGAAGACAGCAACAAAGAAGGAAGAGCAGAGGAAGAAGGCGAGGAGGACGTGGACGAAGATCAGGTTGAAGACGAAGACGATGAACCAGAAGGTGGAGATGAACAAGGGAATGAAGATGAAGGAAATGAACAAGAGGAGGAGCAAGATGATAATGATAATGATGAAGAGAATGGTGATGAGAATAATGATGGTGATGAGGGGGAAGAGGAAGGGTAGGAGTGCAAAGAGAAAGTGAAGAAAGGAAGGGTAGGGGTTAGAGGACAAAACGCGAAAACATAAACAGGAACTGAAACATAAACAGAAGAGAGGGAAAGACAAGAGAGGACAAGGAAAGAGGAAGGAGAGGAGAGAGAAAGTAGGACTGAGAGAGAATAGAAAAGAGACGAAACAGAAGGGAAAGTGGAAGAAAAGAAACGAGACGAACAAAAATGAGCGAGTAAAGGGAACGTTGCATGGGAAACGAAGAAACAAAGCGAAAGATCAGAAAGGGAAGCAGCGAGAAGAGAGTGAGAAGACAAAGATTAATCGATTAGTTATCTGGTAGAAAAGTAGGAGTGTAATAGGGGAAGACTGGATAAGAACAAGGCTTCGGCAGGCATGCGCGCGCAGGTTAAGACTTCAAAATAGAAAGTCCTCCAATGTACTTCCCAGAGCTCACGTAACGTGGGCCTTACGAACGAGATTGAAAGTCCTCCAATTCTTTCGCTTTCAGTAATGTATAATAATTTTAACCTTCACCTTGAAATACGGTCGACATCTTTTTTCCTCCATTCCGGTAAAAAGAGTTAAGGTTACCGTATACCTTCAGGGGTGTCTCGCGTCCAAGCGATGTAGCGCGTCCAGTTTAAGCTGTAGATACCTAAGCCCCTATATCAAATTAAAGCTTATAGAGCTGGCTATCAAACCATACCAAAAATTTTGAAATAAAATGAATTGCCAATTTTTTCACGGTCACCAAATGCAAGCGTCCTAATCACCTTTTGGAAGCTACAAGTCAAAGCGAATTTTGTTTTTCGCCAATTTATTTTTTTCCTCGGTTTCAGGACAAAAAGCGCTAAAAAAGCGTGTCTGCGTTTTTCCATATTCAATTGTAGTAAAAAGTTACAGAACATTTTCGAAATAGGATTAAAAAAATGTGAAGTGATCGTAGAAAAATCGCTCTCGGAGAAAAAATATTTCGAAATAAACAATTCGCAGACAAGTTTTTGTTTTTCATATGTTAATCTAGCTACTGTCCAAATTTGAGGGCAAACAAACAAATTCCGTTTGAGTTGTAACTCTTTAAAGTGGCTGCTTCAAGTGAAAAAATTTATCCGAGAAAACAGCGCTAAGAAAAATATCTTACTTCGCAAACAAACTCCGCCCACAAACGCCTTCAACTGGGTTCTCAGATCACTGAGCCAATCAGCGCTTGGAAAATTTACTACCATTAACTCGTGGTGAAATTTACGCGTGAATCTGCAAAAAAAACCTTGCGTTTCGCAATGCGCTCAAGGCGGAGAGATAATTTTTCTGCAGCTGGGTTTTTCTTGAAGCTGGTTTGGCAAAATGGGGAAGACGAAAAAGGATACGAACGTTAGAGTAGCTGGGCGACGAGAACAAACAAAAGAAAGCGCGGCAGAGCAAATGTGCATGGATAATATTACAATGGATCTCAATGAGTTGGACGATTCATCGGTATCGAACTGAACAAAAGAGTCACTGTAAACATCGCTGTTATCACTGTCGAGTTCCCAAATTTTACACAACCTTTCTCTTCTCTTGACTCGATCTTTTTGCCCGCTTGATACGTCCGTAGCTTCATCCGCGAGGTCAACTTTCGCTTCTTCACTCATTGATGTATTTTTATCCATTCTTCGCTCTTTCGAACTGGTAAACGGAGTTTTCCGTGGTCCATGTTTACTTATAACTTAATAGAATTACATCTAACACGAAAAATGCTTGGATTAACAATGCTGATTACCTGAGTAGCCAGCCAATTCGTGGTATCAATATCGGTAATATTCCCGCGAAAGTAGTCTCGGTTGATTGCATACACGTTATAGGGCTGTCAATCAAGAGGGAACTTTTACTTCCGGCCATAACGTAAAACATCCCTTTCTCCGCCAATATTAGGTTTTTTTCAATTTTGTTTTCAGAAATTAGAGATTACTCTTCGACCATTAGTTTGAACCAAAAATCCAAATTTGAAGAAAATTGCCGATCTGAAGGTATACTGTAACCTGAAGAGACATTTATTAGCTTTTGGTATACCGCCAGTTTCCTTTATTTATGCCCACGATGCTCTCCGCGTGCAGTTTTTGTCGACTTAACACTCCATTTTTCATTTCTAAAAAAGCATTTTATATAAAATAAAGAATTCTAGTATGTAGCGCAGGGGCAGATCCATTTCTCCAGGATTTTTCTTAGGAGTGGGTGCACCACTACGGAGTGGTGTAACACCAATAAACCACATGGATTCTTTTGCAGAATACAAGTTTATTAGAAAGCCGCATGTCATCTCGAGGGGGGGAGGGGAGGTGGGCACCCCTGTAACCTCCCGCTAGATCGGCCCCTGTAGCGAATCCAAGTGAACCCTTAGTGCTGTTGCAGTGAACCTTTTGTCATTTTAAGTAAATCACATTCATCAATGATCAATGCAAAAGTCATGCAAAAACTTAAGGAACACGATTTCTTAAACCTTTCCCTTTGCGTTCCTAGCTTCCACCGCCCTCCCCCCACCCCCTCCCGCGCCCCGTTCACACCACTGGTAGGAGTGGACGAACCATGTACAGTTTCTCTTTCGGACATCATTTTAAAAAGGGTACGCCAGTGCAGTAATAAATTAATTAGCCCTCAAATGCTTGCTTGTACGATATTAATCATTAATAGCCGGTGTAATACCTATAAAATGTTTAAGCAAGCAATCTGGTTCTGATTCCTTTGTTCAGGCAGAGTAGTATAGTGGAATTCCAATTTTTTACGGACCTCTCTATTATTCGAATCATTATTTTGCTTCTCTCATGAAAAGCTAGGTGTTCTATACTGGTATTTACTGTTTCGAACCCTCCGATTTTCGAAGTCGGAGTCTCCTTGGGAACTGGGAACGAGGTCTTGAAGTGAGCCTGCAGTTACCCATGACAGCAGAAGAGCGTGAACCAACATGGCGGCCAAAGAAGTAGAATTAGGTTTTGCTGAAGAAATAGGCAATGATGCAGTTCGTAGACTTCAAATGACCAGCGCCTTCTTTCCGAGTAAAATCGGTGGAAAACCAGCGTGGCTAAACGTACAAGATCTGCCTGATTCTAGGCGCTTGCTCTGTAAGATCTGCCAAAAACCTATGATCTTACTGTTGCAAGTGTACGCTCCGTTGGCCGACGACCGAAGTTTTCATCGAACGATTTTCGTATTTTGCTGCAAAGATGGAAAATGCCACTCCAAAAACCGCAGCGATTGCTTCCTTGTTCTGAGAAACCAGTTAAAACGCGATAATAAGTTCTACAGCTATCATCCCCCTCCAGAGCTAGATGAGATCAACGAACTCTCGTTAGAATCCGTGGCAAATGAGTTTAAACCAAAGGCTTGGACAAGTTTGTGCGATGTGTGCGGCTGCAAAGGAGACAAGAAGTGTTCGAAATGTCACATTGCTCAGTATTGTTGCCGTGAACATCAGACGGTGGACTGGAAATCAGGGCACAAAAACTTGTGCACGAAATTGTGTGCAGAGGGCGGTCAAGATCAACTGGTAGAAGGTGACTGTAAACATAACACTATGAAATAATCTGTAGTGCTATAAAGCTTATCCTGTCATTTCATGGCCATAAAATATAGCAAAAATTATTAACACTGGAAAATGCCTGAAGCGGGGGGGTGGGGGTGGGGGGGGGCTACTCGCTTTGGTCAGAATGGGGTACTGATTTAAGCCAGTTTTTGCACTCTAGTCTTGAATTGGATATGTTTTTTAAATAGAAGAAGCTACTTTTTCATCATTATCAATAAGACCATCAACAAAAGCCCTTCCCAATGCCATTAACATTGGTATAAACTAGGGAACTAGTTATACTGTAAGGCAGGTCCAAAACACAGTATTGATTTAATGGTCAGGTCTTAAATAGGGTATCGAAATTTTTGCTTGGGTCATTATAGGGTAGAGAAAATCACAGATTTTGGTCTTAGATAGTGTATTGGTTTTGGGAAGCAGGCTGCACACCTCCAACCAATTTTTCTATAACTCAGTAGAAACTCAGAGAATATGTTATCTATTTCTGTCGGAAAATACTGCGACGAAAAAAGAAAAACAACTTGTTTACTTTGATCATCAAAATGGAAAAATAAATTCTCGTTGCTTGCACCATCATTATAGCAACAACTCATGCTAGTTCTTTTTCTATCAAGTTTTAGTATAAATTTACTATCTATTCTGTGATAGACAGTGAGGAGCGTGGCAGTGTGCCCTTGTTAACAAAATCATGGCTGCTTCTTGGCATTTTTGAAGTGTCTGTGAAGAGGATTTAGATAAAGTTTTGAACAACTAGTAGATTTATACTAAAACAATTAGATTATTCGCTCTCAATTTCTATGCGTGATAGTTGACGAGGGCGCAGCCCGAGTCAACTATCACACGATAGAAATCTCGAGCTCATAATCTAATTGCTTATTAGAAACACGATTTTAAACCAATCAGCACATTTTTGGTGGCTATTTTATAAATGTACAGTGGTAAATGAAATTAATGATAATAATTTTATTTTGACTTCCCAGGGGCTACCACATGCAAGAAAAAAAGCAAAGTCCTTTTTCCAGAATATGAGCTAGTGATTGAGACAGAATCAGATGACAGTGCTGCTTGCAATAAGAGTGAAAAGGAGAGAATAGATGAATACAAACAGTTTGTGAAATCGAAAGAACTTCTTGGTGACTCAGATAATGACAAAGAACTAGAATCTCTGGCTACGCTTGGAAAGGAAGCTTTACTTGCTGACAAACAGTTTAGAAAATTCAAGAAGAGAGTTGCAAGAGAGCCAAAACAGGTTTGTTTCCTAGTGAGCAGATGAAAAGAGAACATGGACATATTAGCCCCCCACACCCTGTAGGGGTTTCATCAATGTTTTTATCACTAAGGCAACTGGTTTTCACAGGTTGGCAAAACTTTTTGAACTAATCTTCTTGTGTAGAAAAACTTTCTTCTAGATGATGAAATCATCTTCTTCTAGATGGTCAGATCGTCTTCAATTTGCATAGTGCCTGGCCTTATTGAAACCCGTGACCCTGTAGGGGAACTTATTTGCAATAATTGACTGATTGAGAACTATATATTATTAAATTAAGAATGTAAATGTACACCTTCGACACTCAGGCAGCAAGTTTACAGTTTAATGTATCAATTGATATCTACCTCAGCTCAGTGTCAAATGAAACAAACTAATCAAAAGATTTTGCCAAATGAATTTATACTAGATTTTTACAAGCAATTTAAAGGTTTGAATCCAATTTGGACATCTACATGCCTTCTATATATGGATAAAAGTAATAGATATAAAAGTAATATATGTAAAAATAAGTTGAAAGTTCAACTGTTTATTTTATTAGGTTTTGCGCTATCACCAAAATGGTGAGCCCCTGTGGGTTTCTGATGAAGGTAAACCTAATGATGGAGATATTCCAAAATGTGAATGTGGATCTGAAAGGGTGTTTGAATTTCAGGTAAGAATTAAATTTGTTCAAATAAGAGCTTGTCCCTAAATTGTGTATGTGTGGGTATGATAATACTGCCATAATTAAATTAGTGCATAGTAAATAGTTGGTCAGCTTTGAAGGTGATACTGTAAAATATCAAGGCAAGCTTCCTGAGACAGTGAGTTAGATGCAGCAAATGCCACTAACGAAAGATTAAAATGCTCATCAAAACAAGTGCAGGCAGTCTTAAAAGTAACTTTTTATTTTTAAAATCAATCTAAATTGTGGTCTGGAGGATTAACAGTGGGCCTCTGACCATTTAGATACGACTACATGTTACTATAGGTAGAAGCTAAAACTGTCTCGTAAAATAGTGAACAGGGTTGTGCCATGGGTCACATAGAGCACATTTCTGAATGGTGTAAAAAATGTTCTTTTATACGAAATACATAAGTGACGCTAACATTGTATTTTGATATTATAATATTAAAATAGCATCTATTTGATCTCAAGCTTTCACCCAATTTATGGTGGCTTTTGGCTTATTTATTTCTTAGTTATTATCAATAGTATACATTACGAATTATTTATTTTTTATAATAATAATTTTTTATTGCTTACATGTAGGTTATGCCCCAGCTGCTCAACTACTTACAAGTGGACAGCATCAAGGAGAGTGTGGACTGGGGTACATTAGTTGTCTTCACTTGTTCAGAAAGTTGCAGTGATGGCACTTCATATCTGAGAGAGTTTCTATGGAAACAAAATTTTGCTGACACAGGGATACCAACTACTGCCTTGTATTGATATTTGGTCCGCATAAGTTTTTGAACTAACTAATTTATGAACTACGTTCATTCTTATACATATAATATAATTGTAAATTCATCAGAGAACAAACACCAGTACAGTCAAGAGGGAATGTCTTGTCACACACTGTGACCATTAAAATGAGAAAGTCTACGGCATAATTTACATTGCATGGTTACCATGACAATAATAACTGAATATTGTTACTGTGGTAGTAATTTACAAGTTAAATTATTTTTACTAGCAGTGTATACGCTACTAACAGGTAGGACAGTTCATAACTGAATAATAATCATTTTAGTTTTGAATTAAAATAATTTGGTCACTCCTATCACCTCTGTTGGTTGGTAACTATGATCAGGTGGTAGGAAAAAGCAATTCTTTCCCTGAAACGAACAACCAATAATCATATCAGCAACATGAACTAGCTCAGAAAGAATTTGTTGAGAGACAAAAGGCATAGGATACTACTAAGTCTTGTAATCTGGGGGACGCCAGGGTTCAAGCCTTCCTGGACCCTACCACATACTAAAAGTATAGCAGTCAAGATGATATTTACAAAATGAGACAGACTGTCACAGTGCTTTTACTGTCATGCATCAAAACATATGATTGTGAAAACACTGTTGTACTCACTGGGTCTAATCTGTACAACTCTTTCAAAATATTTAGGTGGGAGAAAACCTTGTTCATTTCCAGGGTAGAGGATCACGTTGTTGGATGATCTGTAAAACTTGAAGCCATCTGGGCAGAAAGAAAAACCACAGAGTTTTCTAGCTATGGAAGAGCCACTTTACTATAAAGCAACTGCATAAAATTCTGAAAACTAATAATAACCAGGTTATGTTGGCATGGTGGCATGTCAGGCAGCCCCAACACAAAAAGAGGTAGATTTCATTTGACAAAATACTGTAGTACTGTTATGGGGGATCTGTAAATAATCAAAATGAAACCTGTATTTGAAAAAGGTCATATTTTAAGTTACTTACCACTAAGGGCCTTTTTGAGATCAATAAACACCACAACTTCACAGCTTGATCGCATTCCTAGGGTCGAGAAAAAAAAGCATCTGCATCACAAAGCTCAGGGTGACCCATGATGGACTAGCAAATTGATTCCCATCAAGGGCATGGTACCTACAGTTCTGTAGCATGTAATCACCAGTCACTTTGTGCTTTTGAAACTGGGCATGCAACATACAGAGAAGGTCAGGTCCTATCCTGTGGCGGGGTTACTCTGACCCATATATAAGCTGTATGGGTATGTGCTGCTGTGAAGGGTATGGTTTTCAGGTAGTTTAGTCTGGGATAGTGCATAGAAATCAGAATGGAGAATAGCTAGTCTGAGATCATGGTCTAGTATAGGATAAGGTTTTCAGTGATCCAGCATAACATGCCTATCTCCTACAGAGTACCACCGGGGATCTTATATCCTTTTAAAAGGGCTAGTGGATTTTGCAGTCAGGATAGTAAATTCTGTCCTTCACTTGCCCAAAGGGTGAGGAAAGTGTCTTGGGAAAATTTTTTGGAGGAAAATCCAATTTCAGAAGTGCTGAGAGAGGGGAAATTATTTTTAGGGTAATTGAGAATGACCTTTCAGGCTAGTACATTATAGTATATATTAGACAATTGGTTTTCTTTGCACTCCGAGATGTTCTAGATAACATAAAAGGGTAACTTCTAAACTGACCACTGATGACACCTTCTTCTCCAGGCTCTCCAGGTGCAAAATGGATGTGATTTCTGCTCATTCGTGACAAGCCCTAAGCAGAAAAGAGCCAAATTAAACAATGTTGATACTGCTGGTATTCACAGTTTCATACACAATGGAACATCAGTGCTGATACTCTGAGCTTTCAATTGTAATTAAAAAGTAATCTACATGTATGTGATGCAGTACCTACCTGAGTTTTTATCGGTTCCCAACAGTTGCGATAGGTGCCATGTACGACAGTGGGTGCTTCAGAATGGTCTGTAATGGGTTCCAACTCAAGATCGTCTACCTACATGTTCATGTAGTACATGTGAATATGTACGACTCACAATAATGTATTATTGATAGCAACAAATAATCAGGGTGCTATAATGTAGAACCAGATAAATTATTAACCTGCCTGAGTAAACAGCTGTCTTTTCCCGCAATCAGAACTGGAATTTTCATTTGGGGTTGAATTTCAACCGAGAGATTTACTGAGATTTACTGAGCATGTTGTTCAAAAGGGATAATGAATAAAAAATCTTATTGCACACCCATTACATTGTGTATACCTGTCCAAGGACATTGTACATACCAAATTATTCACGACTGTTGACAAACTTTACACAAGTCCCACATACATCAGTTTCAATGGACAAGACATGTTTAACACCTTTAACTGAAAAACAGTTTGACTTGACTCTGAAGATGATTTCTGCTCAGGTTAATTTACCTTGTCAAAACGAAGGTCACTGTAACTTCGACATGTTCAGAACCACTCTCGCCCAGATGATCACACTGGATGAACTTATGTATGCAACTAGACAGGTAACTAAGGTAACCAATCAGTGAGTGCTTAAGTTATGATTGGTACCAAAAAAATAAATGACGTATAATATTAACATACTGACCTCCATAGTGTGTCCTTGATTTGCTCTGATTTGAAGCCTGTCTGTTGCTGGATCATTTCTCAGAGCAAAGCGTTTCTTATCATTCTCAGCTACAACTTTTTTGACGTCATCCTCTGAATATCTTTGGAACTGTCGTAGTCTTAAAAGGTCATCCACAAAAATGAAACCTATGCAAAAAATGTAAGTACCTTTATTTGGCATGTACTCACTGAAATGTAAGATTGCAATCATATTTGCTATAATAAATTAGTTTTTTTCTTTCTGTAATTACCTTGCGTCATTTGTAGTCCTTCCTTAGCTGCACCATGCCGTAGAATGTAAGAAAGAGCTTTGGACAGCTGAATATTGTGGTTGCTCTGCAAGACATTGATATAAATATTCATGGTTACCTCCCTCACAGTTGGGATTTTTTGCGAGACCCCCCAACCCATCTAGAAATTCCAATTAATCTTCATACATTTCTTTAAATGTTTTGGTCTTACAGAGCCCCCATCTCCCAGGAAATTCCAATCCCTTCTGTGGGGGGAGTATGGATATTTTCTGGAACCGTACTTTTTTAACAATTATTATAATTATTACTGATAGCTGACAGCAACATGGTGACTTTTTCCACTGACCTCAGCCTGATTTGGAGCAAAATTGAATATCATGTCAGTAAGGACAACTTACTTTTGCCCCTACGTTCAGCTCTTATATTTTTGTGTCCCTAGATCTGTTGAGATAAGAACTAAATTCCTCTTAGTGAAAAGAACTAATTTCTGTTTTTTTAAGGAACATGTTGTACACACAGTATGGTGTAATGTAGTTTACAAACAACTTCCACTCATTGGCCCACTGGTTGGGTAATGGTGTGGCCTGCACCCTACCCAGCCCCTAACAACCTGACCCCTGCAGCTGGTGACCCCTGGGGGTGAATACGCCATGAATCTTTGGGTGGGGATGTGCCACTGGGACACTGAAGCCCTTACCTATTTCTAGACCAATATCAGCCTGATTTTGCAGCCCTATTCTAGACTAGGGCCTAACAACCCCTACCCTATCCACGCCCCCCCTCCCCCCTCCCCCCTGCCCCCCGGGGGTAACTAAGGAAATTTACCAACCATGTCCTCAGCTTCTCCATCAAATTTGCACTCACTGGCCTAATAAACCTAGATTGATTCAATTACACTTGTGAGCTACAACATTACTTCTAAGCTTAAAAAGAGCTCGATTTGTATTAATTTAACCTTAACGAAAGGCCTGTTCAGGAACTTGAGCACGGGCTTGAGCTTACCTTTTGCGAATTTTTCGCGCTAGCGGCACTTTGCTGACTTCTTCTACCGCTCATTTTACTTCTACGTCTTTCAAGTACCGAAAATTGAACTGTATAGAATCTAGTTAGTGATGCTCACGATTCCGCTGAAATGAAGATTGCACCATCACCTGTCACAGCATTGCACCGCCAATTTTGGTCAGTCAAATTGTATGCGTACGAGCGATACTTGGCACCAGACTCCCACTTCTCAGTAGATTGGTCACGCAACGCTGTACTTCTCCACGCGCAAGCCGGAGTTGCGTTACGCTAGGCAAAAAGAAATCGGCCAAATGTAATTTTACTGTTTTATAACTGGATTCGGACAGAATTTAGACTCATTATACCATTTCTGTAATTTACCAGTGCAAAAAGAACAAAGAGAAAGAAAGACGGTGTTTCAAGGGCGCGGGAAGAAGAGACCTGGGAAGGAGGTTGTTGTGATTGGCTCGTTATGTGTTTCTTCCTCTGTAATCGTTCTTACTGGTTAGTTATGATCATTTCTGTGAACACCACCACTGTAATCTCCTCCATTTCCATGCATCCTCCTTTACCAAAATAGGTCTAGAAATAATGTTATTAAATTGTCAAAATTCTAGAACGCCTTGGCAAGGCTTGCTGATCAGGAATATCTGTCTCCAGGGCCGTAGCTAGTGAGGGAAACCGAGGCACTTGTCTCAGTCATTTTAATCGTTTCTGTACTTTCTTATTCGAAGAGGAAAGTAAAAAAAAAAGCTGCTAAATACCTATAGGAAGAGAATTTCACCATGGACATTGCCTCAGTCCGAACGCGAGAGAGCGGCGGAAATCGAGCTTAGCTAAGGCCCTGATCTCTCGCTTTGTTTCTTCGATTAAGTCCAACAGTGCAGAGCGCGAGCTGGGCGCGATGGAAAGATAGCATTGTTCCTGTCTGAGATTTTGTTATAATCGTGACGTTTGTTTGTTTGTTTTGCTTTGCTGTTGAGGTGCGGCAAGATGACACAGCTCAACCTAACCGTTTATTTCAGTAACAGTCACTCTATTGGACTGGAGCTTTGTGGAAAGTTATTTCAAATTCTCAGCTACTATTTTGACAAGATATGGGAAGGTAACGGCTATATGATATAAGGCAAGCCAGAGAATTATCAAGATGTTTTATTTCCTAAGTTACCGGTGATGTTTCATTACAAATTCAATTTACATGTTTACTTCTTCAAAAAATAACTGAATCTCAAGTGCTATTGTCTAGTGGATATTACTCGCTTTTTTATCTCTACGTTTACCTCTTACGTGGAAAGTAGCTGTCCTGCAATCTGGGACATCGTTAATATAAGCCCCATAAATTATTCGTTTCTTATTGCAGCTACGAACTCTGTGAGTTTGCCCCCATGGTTTTTCGTTTTCTCTTTAGCAAGAGATATTCTCTTACGAAGCTAATAGATGTATAATTATTCTTGAGAAAATATTTCAAAATAAAATTCGGTGAAATCGGCTTGGATGTTCATTTCATTTCATGAGTTTTGGCAGTGTATTAAACGAACTTAAATAATAATTTAATTAACAGCCCAAAACCTCGGTTTCATATATTAGGTGAAAATTCAGAAAGATACTTTTGAGTGAAAAACAGAGAGTTTGGGTACCTTAATTAAAAGAAATTTTGATAACTAGTTTTTCAAAAGGCACATACTTTAGCCTTTCAAAAACTTCTTAACGCTCTCTAAATATATTCCCCAACTGCTTAAATGCTACTAAGTGAATCTACATTAGAATACACATCCAACGATTCTGCAAATGCAGCTTGGCTTTTCTTTCTAGCGGCAAATCACCACAAACTCCGAAGCTCTCCGAAGATGAGCCGAATGACTGCGATCGGCCTACGAGAGCGATATACACTGGAATCAACTAAGAGGTTCGATGTCCACCAACAGGTCTCCTGCTTCTAAGGTCTGGTTCAATTTGACGGAGATTTTATTGACAGTGCCGTCGATGGGAGCACTCACGTTGGTCTCCATCTTCATGGCGCTAAGCACGACCAGTGGGGAGCCCTTCTTCACGACCTCCTTCTCCTTGACCCGGATGCCGACAACTTTCCCCGGCATGGGAGCTCCCACCGAGCCTTTGACCGACTTGTCTGCTTTGGGATGTCGCGCGAGTGTCTGTGGAATTTAAGAACAGGAGTCAATGCTGAGATAATTTTGAAACACATACTGCGTACGAGAAAGTAAGCCAAATATTCAGTACACAGCGGTTTTCACTTAAGCGTTGAAAAGTAATTAGTTTTGCATCACTGCGCAAAACGTTTGGCTCAAAAAACTCGCGCCACTTTTTCATCCAGTCAAAGGTAAAACCAAAACCAAACGTGACGCGCTCGCACAAGTTTTCCCGCGCTGCTACATGTATCTGCTTCAAGCTTTGATTGGTTCATTGGATTGTCTGTGTCCTTTGTGATTGGCTAGAGTAACTACTTTGGTTTTGGTTTTACGACACCAGTTGAAACCGCTCTATATGTTAATAAATTATAAAGCGTTCATAAAACCAAATACCTTAGTGACAGACTTATCCTCCACCATCACCGTCCTCAGCTGTCCGTTCATCTCACAGAAAACTTCTCTTTGTCCATTGGGGTGCAAATTACTGATTGCCAAAACTTTAATGTTCAACACTTTACCAGGCTCGATGGCCACCTGGAACTCCTCGCCAATCTCAGGGCCAGTGAAGAAGAGCCTGGTGGGCAGCCCATCGACTGGACCAAACTCGTCCCGGAACATCATGTAATCATTGAATACTTTGGGGTACAAAGCAGCGCTAAGGACGTCTTCATCTCGGATGGCACCCTCACCTGTGAAACCAAGATAACCATTAAAGTTTGCCGAGCTACTATCTAACGATGCCGGAGTCCAAAACGATACGATTCCATTCGATTCCAATTCAAGACTAGCGGGTGTAATCGTATCGTTGAACAACTTGTTGAGGAGATCTGGTATAAAGCTTGCAAGTAATTGTGTTGGTGATGAGTGGGGGAGGGGGCAAGTACCATTCCACTGTCACGGTATTTTTGGCGATCTGCTACGCAAAGTATAGTTTTTTAGCAGTGTCCCCTAATTAGTATGGTGTTTTTATTCCCAAGCTATAAGGTTTTTTGACACTTTAATAAAGTTCTCACTCACTCACTCACTCGCAAGAACTAACTACGACAATCGATATTTAGTGATGGATTACTAAGAAAATTGTCAACAAAGAACAGAAAAAAGTTGAAGCAAAATGAACGGCACAAAAGTGACGGTTCCAACTGAAGTTTCATAGCAGCCTTTTTCCGAGAACAGACAATTTACACCAAACGTAAATAAGATGAACCCTCTAGATGAAATTCGGGGACCAACAAGAAAAATTTCCGTTCCGAATTTTCAAGTTTCCTTTATCCCACGATTCACAGTACAAGGAATAACAAAAGAAAAGTAGAGATTTGTCTACTTAGCGCCAGACCTGACCAAAGCACATAGTAAATAAATACTAAAGTTTTTGATCTTACCAAAATCTTCCTGTAGTTTCGCTTTCAGTGCATCAAAGTCAAGTGGTTCCAAGGATTCACCTGGTCTGCCATCAATGGTTGGACGGCCCTTTAACATCTGGTAAAGTAAGATAAAGCGAACATGATAAATATCCACAGAATCGAGAGGCGTTGAGGCATAAGGCCCCCGTCCTCACTACGCGGGACGAATTTGAAAACGGCGTTTTCACTCTGAAAACGTATCAATGTTTTTACGTCCACACTACGCCGTAGAAATTTGGAAATGCACAGTCACCGGTAATTTCGCATTTGTGTTTGAGGAGACCTCGGGCAGGAAAGTCACATGGTTATCGAGAAGCTCCCATTTCAAAATGTTATCTGTCCACACGAAACTAACGAAAAGCCGGTGTTTTCAAATTCCTCCGGTCTCAAGAGCGTTTTCGAAAAGCGCCGTTTTCGTGACGGACTAGTGTGGAATGCAGGCCTGACCGTAGAAATTAATAAAGCTGGGGTTTTCACATTTCTCCGGCGCAGCGTAGATGGGGCCTAAACTGTAATCCTATCACTTTTATAATTTAAACCACTTGATATACGAGGAAACATGAATTACGGCGAAAGATGAATTTGAGTAAGTACACTTTTTAAAGTCTTCTTTGTAATTAGTACACCTTGAAAAATTTTCGTTTGATCGCTCGCTTCGGCCAGTCTTTTCAGCTAACGAGGTTTAAAATATCGCTCTTTCTAAAAGCGAACAAACAAGCGAAAGAAAACATAGTGGTTTTTGTTAGCTATCTGCACTGAACAGCAGTATAGGAGCGTGTGAGAACGGGTTCACTAGAGGGGTATAGGATAAAATAAATATAAATATAGGCTAGAGTAACGAGCCCTGAGAGGTCTGGAGAAATAAAAGAATTAGTTTCATCGATCACGATAGAGAGGAAAGTTTAACGGTTAGCGTATAGCTTTAGAAGTGTCTCGCGCTCAAGCGATGTGGGGCGTCCGGTTTAAACTGTATACTGTTCACAGCATCTCTATTTTTCAACGCACGCGAAAGAAAAAGCGACCGAAGCGAGCGCGAAGCACGCCGGGGGGAGGGGGGAGGGGGAGGGGGAGGGGGAAGGAGCGAAGCGAGCCACCTCCTCCGATGTGAAGTTTCCCGTTTTGCGCTGGCGTTCAGTTCTCTCGCGATCAACGATCGAATAAAAATACGAGAAAATAGAGGGCTGTGAACAGTCTAAAACTGTAGATGCCTAAACCCTATATCAAATTATAGAACTGGCTATCAAACTATATCGAGGATTTTGAAATAAAGTGAATTGTCAATTCTTTTTTTATGATCTTAAATGCAAGCTTCCGAATCACCTTTTGAAAGGTACAAGTCAAAGCGAAAAAAATATTCAGTTCAAACTAAAAAATTCGCAGACACAGTTTTGTTGTTTCCATGCCAAAGGTATACGCCAACCTTAATTGGAGGTGATAAACGAATAAGACTTGTTCAACTTGTAACTAAGTACAATAAGCTGGGATGATTTTATTCAATGAAGAATATTAAAAAAGAACACATTTCAAAGCGGTCTTCATAAGAAAATAAAATGTCTTTAGTGCTTTACACTTTTCGTTGTCCACTAAGCGAAAATAGAAATAATTTTAATCCGAAAGAGAAGCCAATCGACAAAGCCCTAGTGTTAGGGTAATTTATTTCAGCCATAAAAAATAAACTTTAACGCGTCGTTTACCTTTATCCCGCGAAAAGCAGAAAACTCAATGGTCGAAATGCCAGCTCTGACACAGTTAAACGCAGGTGGGTAGTGTTATGGAACAAATCTCTCGCGCTTGTATAAACAAAGTGACAGCACGTTCAAAAAGAGCAAGTGCTTGCGATTCGAAACCTATTCAAAGAGTCAGAAAGTTGTGTTGCTCAAAACTCAAGTGGCTGCTGATATTCAGATCTCTCACAGAGTGACATAAATAACGAAATTATTCTATAGACGAGAGGTCGATAGGAAAGTACTACAGCTATATTAAGTGAAAAGACTGGCTGGAATAGGTCGAATTAAGTGAAATTGAGCAGGTGTGTCGACACTTGGAGAAAAACAAAAACCGAGTAACGTTTTCACTGAAAACAGAACTGGCGCAGGCTCTATTGTCTGCATGTGCAAATAAGAAAGAACTGAGAAATTTTGACCGTCGCTTTCTGGATCATTTTTGAAGTTGTCTAAGACCGAAAGGCAGCAGTATAGCACAGAGAATGCACAGATGGTTCTGGATCATAGGCTGGTTCCCGACCACTTTAGCCGTGGCATGCAATGGACTCGTGATCTGGCTAATCACCACGAGAAGACGACTTCGAACTACGGCCAACTGGTTTGTCATGTCGCTTTCCGTGGCTGATCTCTGCATCGGGTTGTTCTTATTTCCAATTTTGTTCACTTGCAAGAAAAAGTGGTTTTCATACACGGCGCAAAACAAACACATTATTTCGACGTGGTTGATTTTTTTTGTACACGCTTCGGCTATGAATCTATGTGCTATGACAACGGATCGCGACGTCGCCATTGCCATGCCTCTCAAGTACATCACTTACATGACGCCCGGGCGAACTATGCGATTGATAGCCGTGGCGTGGGTCTTCCCAGCCGTTCTGTGGATTTTATACACGATTCTAATCCTACATTTTGCTGCTTCGACCTCCGTCGTCGCATTTGAAATCATCATTAAGTGCGCGCTTGAAATTTTACCTGCTGTGTTACTGACCACAACGACTCTTGACATGCTAGTGATTGTTCGACGGCATAAGAAAGAGATCTCAACCCTTCTTGCAATCTCAACCCTTCTTGCAATATAATCGGCACATTTCCGAGGACAGCCCGGGCGTGGTCCGACGGAGCCCCGAGACGTATTCGGCGGCAGTTATCGGAGTGGTCGTACTCGCGTTTGTTCTCGGCTATTTCGTCGAAAATTATTTCTCTTTCTGCCAAATCTGTCCGTTGATTTTGGTAGACGTTGTTTTACTGTTCCCGTTGATAAATGTCGCTGCAAATTCCCTTGCCTACGCGCTTTTAAAGAAAGACATTAGAAGAGAAGTGAGAAGTGTAATGTTAAATGTAACCAGATAGGAAACAACAAGTAAATGCGCGACCATCGTCAACATCTTTAAGGTGAAAGACATGTTACAACCGTTTATTTCCTTCGTGCTTCGTGTGTCCAGCTAATGAAGTGCAAACCTACAACGAACGTTTTATTTTTCTTGGACAAAAGCGCTGGCAAGGAAACCAACAGACTATCCGCACTGTTTTGATTTTCCGTCCGATTTGAACAAGCAATTTTGAATAACGCAGAAAAATCTTAATCAAGTACAAAGTCCTGTTTTACACTTTGTTCTTCCAGCTAAAGTGTGGCTTGAATGTTGTGGTACGTTCTTGAGTCTCGACAAGGAAATCTAAAACAGGTTATTCGCCATTCTAAAGGGGCTGTGAGTTCCTAGTCTTTTAAGCGCGAACTGTATACGGGGTTTATATGGCAAATATTCGTTTTTCGCGATGAGTCTGTGATCTGCGATAAGTCACAATCTTGAACGCTCTAAATGAAGCGCACCCTTAACCCACATTACTTCACTGACCTTGGTTCTAAGCGGTTCTGGAAAGCCTCCGTGGGGTTGTCCCAAGTAGCCTTGCATGAACTCGACTACAGATGAAGGGAAGTCCAGTTCCTCAGCCTTCATGAGCACGTCACGGTCATCCAGCTTGTTCTGTACCATAAACTGCGCCAAATCACCCACCACTTTAGAGGTTGGAGTCACCTAAGGAAAGAAAGTACTGTTAATTTCTGGATGGCGCGTTTTCACTCATGTGGCAAGCAGCCATGCAAATTTATTGGAAAAAAAGAAAGAGTTTCATAGGTAAAGAGTTCAACTCCCATAGGATTGGTTTCGGACATCATAGTCTGACTGAACATGCTCTCTAGTAAGTACTAGTTGGGGGCGAAGAGATACCCCCCACCCAAAACTCCACCTCCCCTCTCGGCCACTTCACCCTTGGCCAGTTTCTTCTCGGCCCTTCCGGCCGCGGTCAGTCCCTTCCAGTCGGAGCCTGTTCACAGGCTAGGGACACCACATTGGCCGCTGTTTCACTGTTTTGGGACACTAATATGGCTGCCGTCATGTGAAAACACTCCATGCGATCAACATGGTCAAAACGTCAGAGAGAGAGGAGGGGGGGGGGGGGAGGGGGAGGGGAAGGTACGTTCTTACCTTGACGACATCGCCCAGCAGGTCATTGGCCATAGCGTACTTCTTCTTAACTTCAGAAAACTGATCGGCCAGGCCAAGCGAGTAGGCCTGGAAGTGTAGGTTGGTATACTGTCCGCCTGGGATCTCATTCTCATACACGTCAGCATTACCAGTCTTCATTGTCACAGTGCTCTCAAATGGCGCGTACAGCTGACGTGCTCGTTCCCAGTACTCGCTGTACTCATGGACACGCTCGATTGGAATTCCTAAACGGAAGAAAATAAAGAGGATTTCAAACTTTGCTGCTTCCCTTGTTGGGCATTTTAGACGCTATGTAAGAGACAAAGGCTATGCCCTCAGGAACAATGAAACAACAACTACAAATTGGCAGCAAAATTTAAAGGAGCTAAGTCAAGGGTTGCGCATCTTGAAAAGTTTAGCCTAAATTCTTCAAGTTCTTTGTTTGTAATCCGTGTCAATCTTCTCCATCCTTAACCATCTTTGTTCCTTCGTGGATTATTATTATCTCTTTAGTGTTTTTCTATCTTAGTATACTATTATTTTCAGGTTGCCTTCAATTTAATAATTCTGTACGTGGACAAAATAACTCAAAATATCGTGACTAAGCGCCTTTAAACAGCAATCTCTTCCAACAAACCTGTTTCCTTCTCTGTGTTTTGCAAGGCTGCTACAATAGCGCCCATACTGGGCTGTGACGTCATACCAGACAGGGAATCGACAGCAACGTCCACCACATCTGCCCCAGCCTCCGCCGCGGCCAGCATGGAGGCCACGCCTGCTCCAGCGGTATCATGGGTATGCACGTGAATAGGCATCTTGGGGAACTGGGCCCGAAGAGAACCAATTAATAGCGTAGCAGCACTGGGTTTCAACACACCAGCCATGTCCTGCAATAAAGAACACATCAGTCAAGCCATTAAGTTGTCATTTATTTAGTCTTTATTGTGTGGTTATCAAAAGACTCTGGCAAAGCTCACTATAATACGAGTTGTATGCTTACAACAGAAGTGACCACGTTTGCTTTCAAAACTACAGAACTTAGCAAACCACGACGACAACGACAACGAGAACGCCACCAAAGAAAACTTTTAATGAGTAGAACAATAGCTGTGCACGTGCGTTATAAATCTTTGTACATTTTTTAGCCGTCCTCTGCAAAACAACAACGTGAAATGACTAAGTTCTGCGTATTTTAGAGAACGCGAACGACAGCGGCTAATTTTTTTAAATTCCATTTGGAATTGAATGCTGGTATTACATATTTAGCTTGACCAAATTCCGAGACCAAAGTTCGCACTGAACAGACCTTGCCAAACTCGAAGGTAAAATCAGATATAACTTCAATTTTACTAGGCGTTGTCCTCGGGGTCGCCATCGTCGTTGCTTAAGGTCCCTGTTGTTTTGTGGAGGACGGCAAAGAAATGTAGCAAGAATTATAACGCACGTGCACAGCCATTCCGTTGTATTGCTCATGAAACCTTCTGTTTAGCAAGGTTCCGTTTGCGTTGCTGATGTGGTTTTCTTAAACTACCTACTGTCATGAAGAAAACTGGATGTAGTTTGTTGCCTTACCTTGATACAGAGCACATGGGTGCCGGCTCTGACCAGTTCTGATGCAAGATTCATGTAGTAATCAATGTTGTATTTAGTCTTGTATGGATTAGACACGTCTCCGGTGTAAGAAATGGCAGCTTCGACGACTCCACCAGCCTGACCGGATGCTTCAATACCCAGCTAACGAAACGAAAAGAAAAGGCAGTCAAAATTTAAACAATACAGCTAGCTGCAGTGTTGCATGTACAAGTGGGAGGTTACTATTTCAAGTGACAAGAAGCCATTTAGTGGTTGTCCCAAAAATTAACCAAAAATTCTTCGTAGTTTTGATTAATTTTGGAGATCTCAAGTGAAGCCTCTGGCTCTTGTTAAACCTCCAACTCTTTTCCGTTCTCTTCAACTCTACTGTGCGCACTCTCATCGGTTCTCCGACGTGCGTTTTCACGAGACTCTGCATTACCTGTAAGTTAGGAAGATAATTCAGAGAGTCAAACACTCTGAAGATATCCATGCCATTCTGTTGTGCCTTCTCGCAAAACTTGAACACCACATTATCAGGGTAGCTGGTGTATCCCACAGCATTGGCGCCTCTGAGGAGCATCTGGAAAGGAATGTTGGGAACGGCTTCGCGCAGCTGTGCCAAACGTTCCCAAGGACACTCGTACAGAAAACGAAGAGCTACGTCAAATGTTGCGCCTGGAAGTAAATGGATTTACTGGTTATTTCATGGTGTTATGAGAAATACAAACAATATTTCAGAACGTTTCCAACCAATTTCCGAATTTACCCGAAAATTACGCGTGGTCACCCGGATGTTCACTAATTAGCTGCCGAAGGTGAAGCGATTATAGCGAAAGCGTTTCGTATCAATCAATCAAAAACGCTCCAATCTTAAATCTTTGCCTTAAGAATATAATAGGGGACTGCCATTTGGCTTACCCTAAGGATATCCGCGCTTAATCAAGGGTTTTATGGATGATTCTTTTTATTACAAGTACGGTGGAATATTTTCTTTAGATTCCCTCAGTGACGATGCCGTAGATCGGCGAAAGCTTGGCCTTGACTGAATCGTCCATTTAGTCAGACATGCTACTGAAGGATAACTTCAACGGTTTTATTTCCACGAAGTTTACTGAGAAAATAGCTCTGGCCATCAAGATGGTGAATGTAATGCCCGTATGCAATATAATGTACAAGTCATTCCATATCCACTAACCTCCCCAACATTCCAAGCTGTACGCATTAGCAAAGTAATGCGACACAAAGGGCGCGACCTTCAGCATATCGTGAGTCCGCACTCTGGTGGCCAGCAGTGACTGATGGGCATCCCTGAAAGTTGTGTCTGTCAGCAGAAGCCTGTCGCTCTTACGAACACAGCTGGCAAAACCTTCAGGACCTTGCTGCAGTAACACATCTCGCAGGCCACTAGGTCTCATAAAACCACACGAGCCAGAATTTGATGCTTTGGGGATCTAGAACGACACAAGTAAGTAGAAAATATAGCCAGCCAACTGTCTTCTCCTTCACGACAGACATTTGTGTCATCTTGCAGCTGTCAGTAACAGTTACATCTAACAAAACTATGAGTCAACTGTTGGGGAAGCTAGCGAGATGAAACCCCGTCTCGGTCGAAATCATAGCATCAACTGACTTGCCGAAGGTACACAGTAATTTAGATATACTGCAAGATTACATTAATTTTCGTACTGAGATACATCTATACCGAAAATGGAGTCTGTCAGATGGTTAAACGGCACTGTGGATGGCATTTACTGAACTGCCAAACGTTTACTTCGTAAACGTATCTTACGTTCGCACACGTGTCAAAATAAAGGCGGAGAGTTTATGTTTTAGCGTTGCTCAGTGATAATTTTTTTTGAAAATGACACTATAAGCCAGCCAACTTTTTTCAATCACAAACAATCTATAAGTTCGAGCAAAGAAACTGTTTACCGAATTTGTAGCAGACATAATTACAAACGAGATACCGAAATGGAAGAGAGTAAGGCTGTCATAGCTAGAAAAGAAAATAACTTCAGAAGGAGAATTCGTGAGGCCTTGGAAATTGTGCCAGTCACGGCGCTCAATCGAGACCGTGGATTTGAACTTCCGCCCTTACACGGGGATGTTTTGGCACGTGACTCGGTCGACCAAAGCTCACGTGACAAATACACTGACCCGCCATATTTACTTGAGAAAGACGCTGTGAGAGCGTCGAAAGCTTGTGATCGCTAAAAACATTGACTCTGCTTCGGTATCTTGTTTCTTTTTAATTTATAAGATATAATCCAAACCCTAACCTCAGGGGCATCGGGCGCATCTTTTGAAGGTTTCAGTCCAGTCGCAAGCGGTGTACAAGGTCCATTGACCATGACATTCCCAAGATATTGAAGCAGTTTCTGGGCGCGGTTTTGTCCTCTCTCCACCTTGAACAAGTCTGGTCTTTTCAGAATAAAATCAGTGGTGACAGCTCCTCCTAGAAAATCTTCTTGTTTGAGGAGATTCATCAAGAAAGGTATATTGGTCTGCAGACAAACACACAGTAGTTTATTTATATTTTTCTCTTACATTTGTTTGTTTAGAGTTGGGGTTTGGAGCTTGGATCAAATGGTATGAACTGAAGCACTGGCTGACGGTAGCAATTATTAATAATGTTCCATTCCTAAGCAAGAAACTTTGACACTACTTCTCTCAAGTGACATCTGATAGACTGCAAGATTCTCCTAGCAAATTGCCTTTCGCTTCCTTGTACAAAAAGGGAGAATTTGACTTGACATCAAGGGTCACTTAAGGCTTTTTCTATGCACCCCTTGATTTGTTCAGAATGATGATTTTCTCATTTATATAAGCGTTTCATTCTCTGACTGAGCTAGAAAAAAATACCACTTGTGAAAGGACATTATCTGTCCCTCAAAATTTTAGCCCGTGCTTTCTATGTTACAGCAATTTGCCAGTTATTGAAAAGCAATTGTACTTTCCTTCGATATTTACACAACGTACACTGGACTTAACTTGAATCATACCTTGACACCTCTTATTCTAAACTCGCGCAGTGCTCGGAGCAGCTTGGTAGCAGCGTCTCTGTGATTTGCACCATGACTTATAACTTTTGTCAACAAGGAGTCATAGTGAGGAGAGACCACAGCACCAGGGAACATGGAATTCCCATCCAGACGAATCCCCATTCCTTCACCAGTGCGGAAAACCTACAACAGCAAGGAAACAAACGAAACATGTGTTTAGAACTCTAAAGCAAATGTTAAAACACTGCTCCCGCAGTCATACTCTCTAATGTCCATGGTATGAGTAAACAAACTTGTGATACTCAAACAGCCTGCTACAGTTACGTACCTCAATTCTGCCGGTATCTGGTGTGAAGTCATTAGCAGGATCTTCTGTTGTGATACGAGCTTGAATAGATGAGCCGGTAACTTTGATATCCTCTTGACGAAGTCCAATTTCTTCCAAGGATTTTCCCTCTGCAACACCAATCTGCGCCCTCACCAAGTCGACACTGTGAGTCAACAAAGTTTGAGTGATATTTCAAGAAAGAATTAATTTAGTCACATTGTAATAATGAACATTATTAATAATTATCCTTTAGGGATATCTTGCTGAATGCCAACTGCACAGTTTGCTTGCAGTTAGTTTCACTCATGTTTGCTTAAAAGTTAGTTTTTAATTGTTGGAAACAGCCAAAATTTATACAATAATCAATGTTGTCCTTTCCAAATTTAACCAAAAGGTAGATCCAACTAAATTTGCAAATTAAATGCATGGAAAGAAATTACATTACATAAATTCTCACTTTGCATGGATAATTTGCACATTAGTTGGTTTTAGAAGTCTTCTAATGTAATTTACCATTTAATATGCAAATTTAGTCAACTTCATAAACAGGACTCACAGAATATTTTCATAATCAGCTTGAAAAATGGAATACTGATAACACCGCAATGTCTGTTCTTATCGCTTATTTCGACTTGTTTATGTATTTGTAAATTGGTGCTCTCTCTTTGATGATTATTTAATACTTCAATGATAATTGACAGTTAAATAAATTAACTACATGTAATGACTTGTACTTAGAACTAATTAACTTACTACACCAACTGTACTTATTTTTCTTGTCAGTATATCCCAAAGGGCAAGCTTGAAAAATGGAAAAGTGGTCTGTTTTGCACCCCTGCCCACACATACATGTAAGTTAAACATCAGGAGTAACTGGCTCACCCTGTTATCTCTTCCGTCACTGTATGTTCCACTTGAAGTCGAGCATTAACCTCCATAAAATAGTGATTGCCTTGTGGGTCCAATAAGAACTCCACTGTCCCTGCATTCTCATAACCTACAGCCTTACATAAAGCAATAGCATCCCTTGTCATTTTGTCTCTGATTTCAGGAGCTAAATCTGGAGCTGGCGCAATCTCTACGATCTTCTGGTGGCGTCTCTGAACTGAGCAATCCCTTTCATAGAGGTGAACCACATTCTTGTAGGCATCACCCATCACTTGGACTTCAATGTGTCGTGGTTGGTCTGAAGTATAGTTTGTCAAAATTTTGAGTGAGTGAAAATGTTGTCAGTGATGTGCTCAAAACACAAGTTAACTATGTTTGATTCAATAAAGTCCTTGGAAGAAGTTGCAATCCATAAAAAAATATACTGTCTAAGTATTTTATAATAATTATAATAAATGATGGTAATAGGACGGCTTTTTCCTGACAATAAGCTGACAGCCCAGAGCAAAACTTGGTGTATTTTGCAGTTAGGTTAGTGGATTCTGTCTTTCATCTGTCTGGCAGGCTAGTGAAGATTCCTGAGAAAATTTTTGAAGAAAATCAAAGAAGGACATGGCATCTATGCCAACTCTCCTGGATTATCCGGGAGTCTCCCAGATACTGACCTACAGTTCTAACAGATCTACTGTTCGCCCATACTGCTCACCAATTCTCTTGGATTCAAAGGAAAGGACTCATTTAGGCTGATTTTTGGCCTTTCGGGGGGCGAAATTATTGGAATCTTTGACGCATTTTTGTGGCTGAATCGAAGGAGCTCTACTTTTAAGAGCTTTTTTTTTAGGGTCGAGAAGGTAAAAATTGGCAATCTCCTGGATTTAAATTTCTTTAAATTGCATCTCTGCTATAAAAGTAAAATTTTGGCGTGCTAGTAAGAATGGCTTTCAGAGTCTTCCATGTACATCATGCTATAGCTTGCCCCAAGGACAAATCTGAAATTTGCTTTTGTTGTGCACCCTGCAACATTGGAAAGAACAACTGAGCCAAGTGGCTGATACTGCCAGAACTTAAATCCCAGTTTCAGCATTAAGCAACTACGAGTATTTTCTACTTCCCCCTGGATGAGATGTTAGTCCATCACAAAATTAAATCCGAAGCAGTTAATTGGTCCATACCTATGTAATACATCTGGGTGGAGAGAGTAACCATGAGAACGCATGTAAAGTATCGAGCCCAAGAACCCAACCCAAAGGCGGAGTAGAAAAACTATCTGACCCAAAGCATCAATGGAATATGTACACTCACCAACAAACTTTTCAATAAACATAGAACCATCTCCAAAAGCAGCATGTGCCTCATTGCTGGCTAAATTGAAGAATTCTTCGACATCTTCCATCCTATGGATAACTCTCATACCACGCCCACCTCCTCCATAAGCTGCTTTAGTGATGACTGGTAGCCCATGCTCTTCACAGAAGGCTTTAGCTTCTGCAGCACTTCTGATTGGATTCTCTGTGCCAGGAACCACAGGTACACCAGCCTCTACTGCCACTCTGCGTGCCTCCACTTTGTCACCCATCATTTTAACAATTCCCGGGGATGGACCAATGAAAATAAGACCATTCTTGACACAAGCTTCAGCAAAGTTCGCTCTTTCAGAGAGGAATCCATAGCCTGGGTGAATGGCATCAGCACCGGTTTCCTAGATGATGTGACAAAAACACATTTTAATTAAATCATCATTCACAATAAGTATAGTTCCACCATGTATGTGGTGCAGTGGCCTCAAGCTGGGGTTTCATTAAGGGCCGGGCACTGGGCAAATTGACTGGCTGAGAGAATGGTTTTGCCTGCCTGGTTTGACCATCTAGAGGCGAATTTTTTCTTATAAAGAAGTTCAGTTCAAATAGTTTTGTTCGCCTGAGGAAACCAGTTGCCCTCCTGCTTTCCAAAATAAGTGATCTTGGTTTGAATACCAGGGTCATTGAGGATGACTGCATATATTTCCTTTTTTTCTCATAATCATCCCAGCAGTCCAGAATGCTGAATTCTAGGATTTGATTGACTTGTCACTCTGGACAATTTTTCATGATACAAACTTTGCTAGAAACTTAAGGTTTTCGTTCACTTTAAACTACAGGTACATACTAGGCTATGCGAACATGAAAAAAATAATACAGGAGTGAAAAGACATGGATTTGGATAATTCATGAAAGCTATCGGGTCAAAACAGTTCTCACTGGAAAAGAGTTACACCTAATACTAGTAAATATTTCTTTCAATTTTCAGGTCAATATTCCATGTCTAACTTCAAGCAAATGCCACATATTTGACAAATGAAACAGCCCAATAAAGGTTACTGAAGTTAGAAACAACTACAGGGCACCTTACCCTCAAACAAACACTGAAGAGAGCAACATACTAAGCCTTCTTCTCAACATCTATTCCCCACTCCTGAGGCTGGGGGACCCTACTCTTGCATATAATGGGCTGTTTTAAATTAAGTTTGGATTGCATGTCCAAGAGTTAAAAATTGAAAACTCCTTTCAATTATTGTTTTACGAAAAAAAAAAGTATTGCATTTTCATTCAGCCTTATGGCATCATTCTGACCCATCACTTACCTTTGCTATTTTTATGATCTCTGGAATATTTAAATAAGCAGCGACTGGTGGCATACCCTTGCCGATGAGGTACGCTTCATCAGCTTTCTGTCTGTGCATCATATTGGCATCCTGTTCAGAGTAAATAGCGACCGTTGTTATCCCAGCTTCAGTAGCTGCTCGAAAAACTCGGATCGCTATTTCACCACGATTTGCGACCAGCAGTTTCTTGATCTCACTCCTCCGTGGCTCGGGTTTCTGGCCCTGGTTAAACTTATTTCCCTCATGGATGTAACGGCATGTGGACCATATTCCACTGCTTACAGTAAACTGCTGTTGAATAACTTTCTTGAAGCGTGGAGCATGAACTCGTAACATTTTGTTGATGGTAATTCAGTGGATTTCTTGGTCCTTGTTTGAGTATTAAATAATTTATGTGAATTTAACCTAAAAAAATAAATAAATGCATCTCAAATAACTGGACTGGTGTACACTGTACATGTAGGCTGGATATAGCTATGGAGTAACTAAATATTGGATATCCATGCGCAGTGGACATAGGAATAAAAGAGGGATGTACATGACATTCTAGTCCCTCTTTTAAGATTCAACATCCTGAACTGTTCAAAGAGTGTTTTCTCATAAATTATCCAAAACAAAAATGAAAACATCCAGAATTTAAGATTTGAACACCAGCTGTTCCTTCTTATACTTCTTTGTCATAATCAGACAATGGGTGCTTAAGCAGCCTTATTGCAAATGTATACACTGACAGCAAGTTAACTTCTCAAATCTAATATGTAAGACATGAAAAAATTCTGTGTTCTCTCAAGTGATAGAAACAGGAGTGAAAGTTTGGAAGAACAAGAAAGGCTGTAAGGGGGCACAAATTATGCAAGCTGGTGTAGATGATGTTTCCACAGCTTTATTGAATTTACCCAAACTTTCACCAGTTTCTCTCTGACTTGATAGAGACACTGATAAATTTTTTATATCTCTTTTGCAAAACAATGAGAAAAGAAGTGGGAAATGTGATTCTGTAGAGAGATATGACTCAGTTTCAAGCAATCTGTACAGGGTGTTTCTAAGGTAAAATGTAAATTTCTTTGATCTTGTATACACATGGCTCATTAAAATATCTGGAGACAATTGCGATCATCAAAGTTTCTGAAGTTCCCTTCACTTTTATGTGCATGTACTTATTTCATAAAAATAAAACTGAATTTTTTTTTTTGGAACAAAAAAAATTAGCCCAGCGTTCATTCAACCCAAAATTTAATTTAGTCAACACTTTCCAAACATTACCATGCTTATGAAACCACTTTTCTAGTAAACAAAGAAATCATATCGTTTAAAACAAATTGAAGTTTGTCGGGTTATTAATTATTCAAAGACGTGTTCTTGTTATTTTATATCAAAAATTACATCACGACAAGATTTCATTAAAATTACTGCAATAAAAGCAACAGTTTACGGCAAGCAAATTTTGTAACTCTTGCTGATTTCCCAATAAACTACTGTCTAGACGTACCTTCAACTGACACCTTACACAAAGATCAATACAATGAAACAAGTTAGAATTCACTTAATTTTTCCAGCCTCGCTCTTTGCCACGAACACAAATACAAACTATTAAGTCATGACTGCTCACATGACTTCTAAAAATACAACTCAACTATGCAGTGAAAAAATCAAAACAAATCGGATTTGCTTATGGAATAAGTATTGGCGAGAGGGTGACGTGCCCGATCGTTGAAAACCTTTCGTGGCAAATGCAGGGGCAAGGGTCATCCGAGGAAAGTAAAAAATGACTCATTCATTCGATCCGATTATCACGATAAGAATAACATTGGCTAGAAACATACCTCGATCGGAGAGCGACTTACTGTAAAATAAATGTTCATCAAAAGGAGAGATCATGCCCTGAATAAAAAAAATTATAAAAGCAGCTCAGCGTTTTAGCTCACCCCATTGAGAAATGAACAAAACAAAAACAGTTGAAAACCTGCCCACTGGAACGCGCACAAAGGTAAGGTTCACTTTGTAAGCGTCTTAACCTGAATGGACGTAGTGTTGAATTTAAAAATATACAGCAAACAAAAACTCGCTTACCTGTGTAAGGAAACTTCAAAAAAGAGTCAGCCCCGAGCCTGGGAGCGAAATATGAGCTGTAGGAGAACAATAAGACGTGCTCGATGTCCCGTGAAACAGAGCACGATGAGAGACAACTTGCGCCCGCAATGCTAACTTCCACAAACACAGGTAGCCCAATTGCGTTGGAGCTGCTTTGGAGATGCGATAAAAGGACAAAGATTTTGTCGAAAGTTACGCTTAAATTTATTGAAGGTTGCTTAATTTAATCTTTTCAATGTTAAATCTGTTCATAAATCGTATTTTTGATCTGAGAAATCCTGACCTTTTCGGTGTGAGTAAGATCGTATTCTGGTTTTCCTGTGCTTTACCCCAGTCTCCAGAGGCCAAACCAACCAACATGGCGCTCTTACAGACGTCCTTTTTTGCAATGCTTGTCAATGTGATTTTACAATATTTCATCGATTAGGTCACACTGTTGAAGTGACATTGCACAGATAGAAAAATATCAAATTCTGTACCATGACTGAGGACTCCAGATTTGCGATAGTTTCTCCAAAGTCGGTGAAATTGTACGCCGAAATTTTCGGGGTGCAGGGTTTGACAGACGATCTGGCAAGTTCCCTTGCTGAAGATGTCACTTACAGACTTCGGGAGACGCTTCAGGTACAGTTGGATATTCCATCAGGTGATGCATTAACGTTAATAGTTCAATGCGATCTTCGTTTGATGAACTGAATTAATTTACACAGAGCGCATCTCAGTTTATGAAGCATTCCAAGAGGAGACGGCTCACAAGCGAAGATTTCAACAAAGCATTAGGAACCAGTAGCACAGAGGTGAAACTAAAGCTGAAGTCGTGTTTTTATTTTTTATATTTATGTAAACTCGATACAGCGGACTTTCGTAATCCGGGCCCTGGCGGAGGGGCTGCAGTGCGTGGAGAGTTAACTCTCTAGACTGTTCAGCTTAGTGCATGCACCCAGCTAAGGGAAAGACCACTGGTCTTTTGAGGTGGGGAGGGGGGGGGGGGGGGGGGGTGATGGTCAATTTTCTGGGGCATGAAATTTTTTCACACCTTTGGGTCGTGCATGATTTGTCTTGGTAGACAATAGCTTGTGCAAAAATTTTTTTCAAAATATTTTTTAACATCAAAAATCAAAATTATGATAGTAGAAGGAACTTGCTTGATTTTTTTCCCCCACGGTTCAGTTTTTTTCTGTGCAGGAATTTTTTTTGGAAATTGCCCGACCCCCCCCCCCCCCCCTCCCCTTGTCAAAGAAATAATGGTCCATCCCTAAGACCCTAACCTCCTCTATTGAAAGGCCTCCTTTCTCATTTATATACCCTCCCCCCCTCCAACCCCACCCCCCCCCCCACACCTTCCTCTAGAAAGTATCCAGTAGGGTTATATGATTTCTCACTCGCCATCATCTGTCTGCGTTTCCCAAGATGTTTTATCAACACTCAGGTTGACATTCACTTCCCGTTATTGAACCTCTTGGGAAAACTGTAACAAGGGCCTTGCTGAAAAGCTCAAAAGGCTTCAAAATCACGCAGCTCACATCTTAATGTCTTTGAGCTATGATTACATAGTCATTTGGATGATGTGTTCCGGGTATTAATTTAGGGTGGTATAAACTCTGTTATCAAAGATTAGAGAAGAAATCTATCGTGATCAAGATTTGTTTATCATGTCAATGCAAGTGCTTATCATTAAAGGAATAGTGAAAACAAGGTAAAGGTAAAAGGTAAAGGTAAAATCTTTATTTAGACACGGTAATTCCTTCAGGACTATACAATATTTAATTTAAATAAATCTAACTACCTAACTAATTTAATATTGTAAATAACTACTAGAATAAGAGAAATGATAAAAAAACCTGCTTTACAAGGAAGCCGTGTATAAAAACAAAATAAAATTTATATAAGACCACTGTCAAAATCATAGTTCTTCAACTTAGATTTAAATTGATTAAGGGAGAGCGATTGTCTAATATTCAAGGGCAGACTATTCCATAGTACAACTCCGCTGTAAGAAAGACTTCTTTTACAGTAATTAGTGTGGGGCTGTGGGATAGCAAGCGTACCATCACTATCTCTTAGCTTATAAGTCAAAGTATCGGAACGGAAGACAAAGCGTGAACAAAGATATTCTGGAACCATATTATTTACAATCTTGTACATCATTATTGATTTATTAACAAGGCGTTGACGGTCCAGTTTAACCCAGTTGACCATCCTCAACAATTCATCAGTATTACGATCGTAATTTGAAAAAGTTATGACGCATGCTGCCCGATTTTGTAATTTTTGTAACTTTTGAGAAAGAGTTTTAGAACAGGATCCCCACACCGAACTGCAGTAATCGAGATGAGGTTGGACTAACGAATTGTAAACGGAAAGTAAAGTCTTATATGGGACCGAATACCTAATATGTTTAATGGCGCTAATGCCAGAAGCAATCTTTTTGGAAAGCTCATTGATATGACACTCCCAAGTAAGATTTTCATCAATGTGTACACCTAAGGATTTAACAGTTGAGACAAATAGGTTTTTCTCGAACCTTGCACTGATTATCTGAAGAGAAGTTTTTTTGTACAGTGGAGCTCAGTTGTGTAACAACTTACCTATAGAATTAAGGCAGTAAGTTAGTGGTATAGCCTTAGGTCATAGCCAGGGCAAAGAGGATGAGGGAGTCTTCTTAGGGCTACTTTTCCAGGTCCCAAGCGTATTCACTTATGGAGGGTTCAGCTTTACAGCATATTGGATAAGAGTTTAATTAAATTTTAAGAGTCATTGTCCTCAAAATTAACTTTTTGTTTTTTCTTTGCGGATTTGTCTGTTTTTAATTTTTCACTAGCCTATTTACGGATATGGATCTTTGGAGGACATGTTGTTTCGCAGCACCAACACTAAAGATGGAGATATTTTCTTTGTTGAAGACAAGGAGATTGGGCTGAGAGAGCTGGCAATGAACGTGGCAATACCCACTGATCCTGGACAGAGAACAGTCAAAGGTGACATGTAAAGAATAATCTTTAATAATTTTGACGAGAAACTCAGTCGAACAATGGTCGATCTACACTCTGTAGGGGAGGAGCTTGGGAGGCCAGCTTCTCTTCCTTTGCCTGAAAAATATAAGCCTTCAGCTCTTAGACGAATTCGCGTTGTTCCATTAATGAACAGAGAACATGTAGACCTCCCTTGCCTCAGCCCCCTCCAGTTCTTTTTCAAGTCTGAAAGAAAATACAATCTTTACGCCTTGTCCCATAACCCACCTCTCCCTATGGGCACCCCTGGCCAGATCCATCGCAATGCACCAAGTGACTGATGACAGCTGACTATTCACGACAAACACCTGAGTCGTTAAACCAGCAGAACACAACAAAATAAAACAGAAGAAAGGGGTTTACTGATTAACTGAGTCAAGTGATAAGTCTCACCCTGAATCAGGTCTGAGTAAGAATTACAAAGCTGAGATGTTATATATCAAGTCACCATATTCAGAACACAGTGAACATTTAGAATTTGTGTCTAGTTGGTGGATTGTAACCACTAGGCTGATCTCTGGGTCGATGGTTTGCTGTGTGAATCATGTTACTATATATTCTGTCTCTCTAGATGACCACATGTGTCAAATCATTAAAAACCTGACATTTTTTTCCTGCAGCTTACTGGCTTCCTATTGATGGCTCACAGTCTGCAGGAAGTCATGCGCAGCAAAACAGCGGTGGGTTTATACTGATATTTAAGATTTATTACAGATTACAGCATAAATACTGCTTAATGCTGATATCTCTGAGATTATAGAGAGAGACTAGTAGCTGATGCATTTGTATTGTATCAATTAATTCACCAGGCTGTCCATGAATAAGAAGTATGACAGCTGTGTATTTTACTTAACATGCTTAAATTATTAAATAAATTAACTTTCTTTTGCATGAAATTAGGTCGAGTTAACAATGCCAATGAAGGTGGAGCTGTGCAGCGACCTCTTTCAGAGGTGAATAACAATTTGACACTTGTCATGTATGGGTATGCAACATCTTCGGGGTAACTCTATTGTGCATGTGGTACTTAGTTTTTCCAGGATAGTTAAGTACATATCTGGTTTTGGTAGCATTGAAAAGTATTTTTAGGAAGCTACAGTTCATAACTAGGTCATTTTTGTAGCATCCTTTGTGTCACCAAACTTGATAAATTTGAGTTCCTTTTACTTTACTGATGATAGCATTTAAAATTATCTGATAAAGCAACAACAATTTAAGTACTGAAGTCTGTTTGCAAACAATCCATTTTTCCTTCTTTTCATAGGCGTGTTTGAGTTACTATGAACAGATAACAAAAGCCGTTTTAGGTGATGAGGAACAATGTTGTAGGGTAACAGGTTTTAATATATTAAAGTCTGATGGCTACACACGTGTATTATTGGTCTCAGTTAAGCAAATGCCAGTAGTTGTCTTTCCACTAATAATTTTTTGTGTTGCTAATTTCTGTAGTGCCCTTGGACATCAACTAAAACTCTAAATTCCAGTAAAATAAGTGTAAAAACAAATCAAGAAATTAATAAACAATAAGTGAATTTGCACCTGCTTTGAACTTTACAATACTGAGACACTTAGTACAGGTAATCTTGTGAATGCAAGTGCTGTTAAGGATTTACACTATGAGTGATTTTTAAAAATTCTCTTAAAATTGCTCAAGCCTTTTGCAAGTGCAATTATTTGAAAGAATTTTCAAATATCACTAGTAGTGTAAATTTATACTCAATTGCTCAAGCTTTCATGCAATTACTCATTTATTATTATGTCTGAGAAAATTGTGAACACATGCGCATTAATTTGCACTGCAGGGCAATTTAAGAATTAACGATAAATTGGCCAATCACAGTGAAGTAATTTTCTCAGTCATATATTAATATTATAATTTGTACATGCAATGTATTTACATGTAGGAGTAGTGCCTAAAGCTATTTTTTGGTCTGTTCTCTGATTGCATAAGGTATCAGGGTCTGTGAGCTCAATAGAAATAAGTCAACATGTTGTAGAGTAAAATTTTTTCCTCTCAATTTGCAGGTGGCTCTTAGTGATCTGAAAACCAATCCAAAGATTTCTTCATTACTGGCATATTTTGTGAATTTTGTCGCATCAGGGGTGAGAGGAACAAATTTTGATCAATAAATATTCTTCATTTAGTTGGAAATTTATTGTTCTGCAAAGAATTTTATGAATATGATTAAGCAGAGTATAATAATATTAATATTATGGGTTACTGACCTGGCTTGTTCAGTCATGACAAGATTTTTCTTGCAGAGCACAGAGGGTAGTACAGTATTTTTTTAAGAGATTAAGTTTTGTGTACTTTATTTCAGGTGAAGACCTACAGTCATGACTTGACACAGCTAAGTAAACTTCTGAGTATGGTCAGATCCCTGATTGACAATCCTTCATTGTTCCTTGAGCCATATGTAAGTAAATAAGGACACTGTACTTACCGTTTAGTGCATTTCAGATCTATCGTGAAAAATACTTTTAAAAGATGGTAGAACAATGAAAATGAACAGTGAAAATGCTTTACTAAAGAACACGCTTACTTGCTGAAAGAACCGTGCAATCAAACGAATAACAATACATACAAAGGTAACCCTTACAAACAAAGTTCATTAATTTTATTGTTGGCTTCAGAGATGCGACAGGAAATTTACAATACAGTGATGTACACTGGTCAGTGGAGAAGCAAAGAAGTTAACAGGAATCGACCGAATGACAGAAGTGAATTTCTTCCCCTGCCCTTATTATACTTCTTCATTGGCATTCAGAAGTAAAAATACATTTCCTCATAGTCATGATGTTTACTTATCAGGTTATCCAGCTTGTGACAGCGGTCATGTATTGCCTGCTCGAGTCTCTCGCTGCATCATTGAATCCACAAAATGATCACTGGCGACTAAGGGATGAGGCAGCCCACATACTGGCTCGTATCAGTAGGTATGTTCTTAAGAGGGCACTGTTTTGTTACAGGCTGTTTACTTACAAATGGGGTTCATTTAGAACCCTGCGAACACTACAGCCAGTGTTTGAGGGGATATTTCTAGGGGCAAACAAAACTCACTAACTCCCCCGGGAAACAGCAACTTGAAATTTTGACTCGCACGTGATCAGGTCATGCTCCTTGAAATTGCGGCAAATTTGTGTGCTGGCCAGCATCAAGCAAACAATTTTTTTGCAGTTTTTTTTTTCTGTTTTTGAGTTGGGAGGTATAACAAAACACTTAATGACTGGTCATGTGGGAAACAGTGAGTTTTGTTTCCCCTCAGGGAAGGGTCTCAGGAAACAAAACTCACTGTTTCCTTTGGGAGCAGTAAGTGTGTAATGTTAGGAAAAACCTTAGCCTCCTTTGCAGACGCTATAATTTGTCACCCATTCCTCCCCAACATAGGACTGGGCCCTAAATTGAATCATAGCCTTGGTTCGCATGTCAGCATGACGTCACTGTTGCTTGGCAACGAACAGAACTTTGACCAATCACGCAACTGATATATTTGTGTTTCTGTACAGAAAATGTAGCAACCCAGTAAACTACTTGCGACAGCAGCTGCTAATGACACTACAAGAAGTGTTGTTAGATGATGGACGTCCTTTCTGTTCACATTACGGAGCAGTAGTAGGACTGACTGAACTGGGACCCGAGGTAAAAAGCAAACAACAGATTCTAAATACAGACTCATTTTCTACCCTGTGAAACACAAAATGTTCCATGAACTCATGTTCCATGAACTTCAAGTGAAAAAAGTGATCTTTTTTGCTTTGCAGTGAAACCACTTACCTTGCTTGTGATTCTAATGAGTTTTGAGCATTTTATGTCATTAATGGTTTGGTCTGTGAGGGTATTTTATTGGGTGGTGAGGGCTCCGCTTTCAGGAAACTTAGCTGGAGTTTTAAAGAGGCCTAAGTAGAAAGAATGCTACCTGTTTTGCACCATCCATGTTCGCATCCCTGAACTCATTATAAACTTTCTATTTTGGGTTCAACTTCACCTTCAGTGGATTAAAGAACAAGAAATAAACACATTTTGTGCACTTGATTGCTAGCTGAGACTATGTGGGTGCGAACTGGGCGGGTGTGAAACCTCCAGCTACAGGTACCAGCAGAAATCTGTTTGATGTGCCTCCTTGACTTACTTGGTCAACAAATAGCACAGTCCAGACAAACGTTATTTCATGCCACAGACTCGTGAATGAACTGGTTTTGCCTTGTTGCTTATTTCAGGCTTTAGAACAATATGTGATGCCACATCTGAGGACCTACTGGAACCAGTTACAACAAGTTTTAGATGATAACAGTCAATCAAATGCTCTCCTTCAAGAAGAAGCCTACCAAGTTTATGGCGCTCTTCTGGTATACTATGTGGTTTATTTATCAATGTAAATTAGCTAGGGCTACAGTGTGTGTAGCTAATTCTACATATCTATTTTTAGCACCCTTAAAGTAGTTTTTCCCTCCCTCAAGAGAGAGAGGCCTGAAACTCGACCAAAACATTCCATACTGATTACGTGCTCCAGAGAGATCTGTGAAGACTGAATATCGTCAGCTTTATAGCCAAGCTTTGCCGCTTGGTTTGGTAAACAAGTAGTGAGAATAGCCTTCCTTTTGCTGTTGTGTTTTGTTTTTGCTGTGTTTTGTGCTAGACGCCTTTTCTTCGAATGAAGCCCTTCACAGAAAAATATAAGAGAGAGATGGGGCTACTTACAGAAGAAGAGACGGAGGGAGGGTAGTGGATGAATGTCTTGATCATCAGAGGTGTCTGGAATAGCAAACCATTGCCATTGCCCTCCCTGTTTTCATGTCCTTCTATCTTATAGGTGTTGCTATTGGTGAAATAATTTTTGCACACCATTATAGTGCTTATTTTCCTTTATATTTTTTTTTTCTACAGCAGGCCGCTGGTTGCCTGTTAAAATCAAAGCAGCATGGCGGCCCCATGAACACTCTCGGCTTTCAAGTCAACAACTCGCACCCAGTCTTGCGCAGTAATTTATCCCCGTGGGCTGGGGCGAGTGTACTTCAGCGCCCAGCTCCCGTAGCTTCTTCTCGATCCCGGTTGAGCTCGACCGGTCACGCATCCAATCCGCTTCAGCTCTACCAACAGCTGTACGATGTGTTCGGCGATAGTCTGGGGCCCAGGATTGCGCATAACAACTGGCAGGACGCGGCTGTCACTAAGACCAACCAGCTGCGGATGCAACCATTTGCACATGCGTATTTCCCAATACGGCCTCTTCCACGCGACGCTAACATCCTCAAAGAGCTTATACGCAAGGCGAAAGAGAAATTAAAACCCACGAGTTCACAGAAAAGTTCGCTAAGCACCAAGAGAAAGAGAAATATCGAGGAGGAAAAGAACACAGAAAGTCAAAAAGACAGGTCGAGGAACAAGAAAATCTGTATGACATTTAGGCCCATGCACACGACGGTCTCGAACACGCCTATGGATTTAGACCCTGAAGAGACGAGCCCCTCTCGAACCAAAACTGCAGGGACCCTGAGAAGGAGTAGCCAACAAAAGGAGCTTGTAAAGGCACGCAGACATGTACAACAAACAGCAAAGATTGAACAGAAACATTTGAAATGCGCTGTAGAAACTGGTCGCATTCGTAGAAAATTTAGAAAACCAAGTCTTTCACTTAATAACAAAGCTAAATATGACTATCATATTGGTGTAACCTTATAACAACGTAACTCGACAACCTTGTGAATTACCCTGAGAGTTAGTTACGTCGTTAGATCAGCTCTTCTTCTTTATTTCCAAATGTAAAGATCTCAATAGACGTTGAATATACATCTAGAATGCTTCCCAGCCTCATTCCCGCCCCCCTAGAGAACCTGGGGGCGAGACTGAACGCTTACTTCCATTGGTCTAACGCTATTTAACAACTGTTCCACTTGACTTCACAGCACATGTATGAGCTCACAGCCTTCTATTTACCATGAGCTACAATTTCCGCTGAAATAAATCTTATTTTTTTTCTCCGTCCTGAATGTAAGTTTGAAAAGTGCATACCCTTGGTTTCTAGGAATTTAGACCATACATATGGTGGCTGCAAGCAACTTTGAGAAAGAACAGCAAAGTTCGCATTAAATTTCGCTTTTGTTTGTTCCATCATAGTCTCCTCTACTAGCTATGGTTTCATCGATTCGTTCAGCCATCTTTGTTTTCTTCGTCGTTTTATGACCTGATATCTACAAGACCCTACATGTAAGGAAGCCACTGAGCGCGTGCTGGGTTGCATGTTGAAGAGGTTTCCTAGCTGAATAATCTGTTTAGCGAGCCTCTGTAATAAACAGTCCCCGTTTTTGTGTGCTCCATTCTTCCCCACCCTTGATCTCAGACTCTCTTTTCTTTTTGGGGGTAGTTTTAGTATCATGTACATACTGAACAATTTCGCTGAACAATGTACTATACTGTCAATTTGTTTTGGAAACCCGCAGAGTGAATTCAAAAAAATCATAATTTTTGCCTCGTCACAGAATTTTGGGGTGTGTGTGTGTGTGTGTGTGTGTGTGTGTGTGTGTGTGTGTGTGTGTGTGTGTGTGTGCAATAAGTGGGTGATACCAGAAGGGACTAATCCCTGCATGCAGCCAAAATTCCCCTCGAACGGTGTAAACTCGTCAAGGGACTTGCCCGTATAGTTTGTGTGCGCTTCAATGTTTCCCTTTTCGTTTTACACACCAGAAACGCCGACAAAATACTGTCAACAGATTACGGACTCGAATTGAATAGCCGGAAACTGACCGTAAATTGTGGAGAGAACACTAGTCAAACCACCCTGCGAGAAGAGTCCCTTTTATCTCTTTTTTTGAGCGGAGAGGTGACGCAGATGTACCGTAAGAAAGGCTCGCTTTGCAGGGTTTGACCGAACAAAATTAAAACTTGCGATTTTACAAAGCTAGCAAAGAATTAGAACTAGGTAAAGTTAGTTTGAAAACAGCTATGAACGATCACGGATATTTCAGATGCGATTATAAGTGATCGCATGACTTCCGCCCGCTTTTCTGAATGTGATGGTTGAGTATCCGTTTAGAATACAGAAGCGATTGTGTCACTCTAGGCCATACAGATGAATCGGGTAAGGTGATCATGATCAGTAAAAAAGAAAAAAAAAAAAAACAGGTAGCGACCTAGGACAGCGAATTTTTGGCAGGAACAACCAGACTTGAATAGAAGGTGTACGAGAAGGTGACATTGTACTTGGCGATTCTTTGAAATAGAGAATTGCAGATTGACCCCGTTGACAGAAATACTGTGTTGCGCAATCATTACGAGAGTCTTTCCTAGAATTTTAATTTTTGCAGGAACAACAGGAACTTGAATAAAAGGTGAACAAGAACGTGGCATCAGTTGCTTGGGGATTCTTAGAAATCGGGAGTTCCCCGAATAACTGTACAGCGGGTGCGCTTTATATAAATATGTGCCGCTTCACGATAAGACAATCAGGTCATTCATGAATTCGAAAGTAATTGTGATATACCGGGAAACCTATAAACGAAGTGAAAGCAATTAAGTTACCAAGCTGTTTTGTGTCTGATACTACGAATACTACGAATACAGCTGGCTGATGATGAAGTCCGCGATGTCCACAAAAGCAAATAAAGGTAGGTACATTTACCGTTAGTCATCAAACGCACGAACACTAATACATCATTCGCCATTAGATGAATTCATTCTGATCTTTGTACTCGTCAAAGTTATCATTTGCTTGACATCTAGATCTATAATTCTGCCTTTTTCAAAAATTTGGAATTCGAGGAGACCTCGCGGCTGCCGGTTTAAAAGGACTATTGAGCGGTGTTAAAATACTGAAGTTACGAGTTAATTTGTACGGTGTACGTTTATATAAGTTGTTGCTCGTGAAACTTCACTGTTTTGATTTTGTCGAGGAATACGTTTCAAATTTTGGTTTTTGACAAAAACAACAGTGTTCAATAAACTACAAATTTTAAATCAATTTCAGAATATTTTCGTAAGATCCTTGCGACTGTCTCGTGTTTAAATGAGACGAACGAGTGTCGAGCTAGTCGACTGCGGCAAAGTGCAGTGAAAGTATTTCTCTGGTTGTAAAATTATCATTTACATTGCGGGCATGGGGCCTGCTTCCCAAAATTTCCTTAAATAACGTAAACTTAAAGCCATCGAAGTAAACCACAGTTCAGCCGCAACAAACTACAAATAGAAAGAACGTTGGAAGCCGTTCGTTTACCTCATTTTCGTGACAAACTTCAGTTGCGTGATGCAAATACTAAGTCACGCGATGTGGCGTGTCTAGACGACGCAGTCATGCCGATCACGCAAAGCCCAGAAGAAACTACTTTGCAGCAGTTTTGGGGTCGTCACGCAACGCCGCTGGAAAGAAAAACCCGTAATTCATACCCTATTTATACCGTTCTAAACCACAAAGAATTACGAGAACATGGCGTGAAAGAAAGTTAGAAATCACGAGCTGCCGGTTTATTTGCTTGTTTAATACTGGTACGGACTGAGCAAAATCATTTTATTGTGACCAAGATTGTAATGATAGTAAATGAGAAATTTATTATTTTGCTGCCACTCAGGCCGCGATCTTCGGCGCTAATAAAAAGCTAAATCTCAGTTAACAAGCTTTAGCTATGTAATTGTAGTATTTAGTGAATGAGAATCACACAGAATCCAAATTGTGCTATATTAATTTTCGATATCAAGTACTATCACTTGACTATTATACTAACATTTTTTTAGGTAATAGCAGAGGTAAGGATGAAATGGACGCGATTTTAAGGTGGGTAACGCACCGTTTCAACATTTTCCATGAGTGAGATTGAAAGTAGATAATAATTCTAACAAAGTTCAGTACGTGACAGGCATTTCGTCGCATCTAACCGAGGCTGCATCAGCGGTAAAGCGCACGGCGAGCAGTTCCTGTCGTTCCCTTCGTTTTTCCCGCCAAAACTGCCACTTAATGTAGGCTTTTGTACATTATGCTAGCATTTTTCCGAGCATTTTATTGACGCAAAAGAATTTCGAGCATTTTAGTGGCATTTTCGCAAAAACTTATTTTTTACCACAGAACATGGAAATATATATATATATAATATATTACGAGAAAATGAAGAAAATGAACTCGAAATTGAGAAAAATTCAAATGCCACTTCACCCGTATCACTGAAAGGGGACTGAGGATTAACAGAACAACAGACCACTTAGAGGATTATCTTTTGCTATTATATACGTTGTTGTTAATTTGTTATACTACGTATACGTTTCTGTTAAGCACCCTGAGCCGTTAATTGTGTGAAAACGTTAAAATTATTAAAATTAAAAAAACCTTATGTATGAGCATTAACCGAGCATTTTAGTGACTTTTTGGGGGGAGACCGAGCATTTTAGTGGGAAAAATGGAGCATTTATAAGGTGGAGCATTTTAGTGGGGGAATTGCTGGTTTTCAGTGTCACGCCATTCAAAATAGATCAAAATAAAAATCAAAACAGTTCAATAGATTAAGTCCAGAATTTGGGAAATGAAAGAAAGTAAATATAAAAAGACTCTCGCCAAGATTCTGGTCACAGCAATTTTTTTTCATGCAAGATATGCGGAGAAATTTTTTTACCCAGATTTATAGAGATTTGTATGGAGACGCCATGCTGGTGCCTATCCGTGTGGGCACCAACATGGCGGCCGGAAACCAACAGAAACATCTGTCACTGAGTTTTGCTACAAAAGCGCGAATTTATCCCTCGAGGAACTCTAAAAGATTAAAATAATACTTTTTCTAAGACACTAACTGTTCAGATAGCCAAATTCCCCGAAATAAGTCACTTTTTTAGCCATCATGACGCCGTCATGTAAATGCCGCATCATGCAAAAGCTTCGAAATTCAAGCGTAGTGTATCACAAAACCAAGAACCAATTCGGAGCGAAAATTTGTATGAATATTAGTTTTCAGCTGCTCTTATACATCATTAAAGTAAAATCTCAGGAAGGTCAATAGTTTTGTAGTTTGAATTTGAGTGACGTCATGTGGAAACCAGCTATAAAAGCATAATGTACAAAAGCCTAGCTTAATGTCTCAGATTTCCAAACTGAGGCCCCATTACTGAGTGTCTCAGTATCCCACATCCCGCTAATATTTGCCCTAACCTGATATCCCTTAACCTGTCAATTCCGGTTGCAAAACTTGACGATTTTCCTACTTCATATGCCGTCTTACCTGATGAAAATGTTCCATACCCCATTAACTTCCCGTTAGATATTCTGTGTCCTGTTAATCTTTTTCACCTACGCCTCCAAAATCAGACACAGCCTTTTTTGTTAGAACATTTATTATACACAGGCTGCGACAAACTTTTTAGAACATACTAAGAACTTACATATCTCAGGTCGAGAGTTAGTTTTATTATTATTATTATTTTTTTTTTCAGTGAGTGGTAGAAATATAGAGGGTCGCACAAGCGTGTAACAAGCACCTTGACACTACATGGGTACAGCAAACGCCATACAATCTGATAGGTTTCCGCATTGATTAATTGAAATACTATAGTATGTAACCAGGATATATCTGATGGGAAGGGAACCAAGATGGAGAATCCACTGCAATATGATTCACTAAACAATTTAACTTTCTTTTTTAACTTACAGGCACGAAACCGAAACACGCTTCCACGATGCACACGAGGGAATTATTGCTGGACTGTGGCACTTAATCAAGGAAAGAATGCATGCGGGATTAGAAGAAGAAGCCCTGTTCAATGGCGAGTTACAGAGCAGTCGCTTTCTGTACGAAGGGTTTAAAGCCAGCAGGTTTGTAGGGAAGATCCACTTGCAGAATGGCGGGCAAGGGACGGGTACTATGATCTCCAAACGGCTCCTTCTTACTGCCTCACATGTTTTCAAGACTTGTAAGAAGGGCGAGGTCACATTCGAGAGAATCGATCCTCACAGCAGTGCTTACCAAATGCCCAAAGAGACCATCTTTAAGCTTGAACCAGAAAAGTTCTTTCTCGCCCATCCGGAAGTGTCGATCGACGTCGCTTTTGTGGCCGTGTCTGAGAGATCCGTTGACGGCAAATCCAGTCTGAGTGACATCGGTTACTGTGAAAGGGCTATCCGCTCTGAGCAGCCAGGTACCCACGTGAACATAATACAATTTCCTCGGAACAGCAAGCAGATGGTGGTTCTACGTCAAAATCAGGTCCTAAATTCCCACGATAGCTACTTGCAGCTCTTCGACAAAGCCTTTGTCGAGCATCACCGCTACAAAGTGCATCGATCTGCAGCTAAAAAGCGCAGCTGGTTTCAACCCCTGAAAAAGGCGAATTGTGAATTCAATTTGCCGTTCTTGCGCTATACTGCCGACACCGACGGTGGCTCTTCAGGAAGTCCTTGTTTTGACGACATGTGGAATTTAATCGGCATCCATCAATGCGCTCTCTCTGTTGAAAGGAAATCTGGCGGGTTCAGGTACATCGCTAATGAAGGTGTCAAAATTGGCACTATTATCGACTGGGTGAAGGAAGAACTTGAAAAAAATGAACATGAAGGATTTCGTGAATTATTTGAAGGATTTCCACTGGACTGACGAAGCAAACATTTACAACCATATCCCGGCAATCTTACATTGTATACCCCTTGCAAGCAAGAATCCCTCTCAGGATATGCCGATCCATGAAAATATAGTTTTCAACAATATATAATGTTTGCAAGTTTAACGATCGTCCTCACAGTATAGTTTAGTCGCACAGATGTTTTATCCCGGTCTGTGGCACTGTACTCGTGAGTTACCCGCTAGAGCGAATTTTACTTTTTTTTTTTTTTTTTTTTTTTTTTGCTTTTTCTTGGGGGGAAGGGGGGTGGGGGTGGGGGAACCGTGACTCGACATATTATAATTCACTTAATATATATAAGTAAGCCTTCAGGAAAGGAATATTTTTGTAAGATGGCTATTTTTTTTAGTATTAACAGCCCTTTTTTCATATATATAAAATTCCCAATTATGATTTTCGCTGTTTTGAATCAAGATTTCTGATCGTTGTGTTGCCTCGCAGGAATTCAGTTCCGAGGTTAGCAGCAAAATGAGTCGACAACGTTTGTTTGTTTGTTTGTTTTTTTACGATAGAGCTTCATTACACCTACGACTATTGGTAATAACAAGACGTCAAATATATGCCATTTCCAAGTTACCTTGTGTCTCTGTTTCAAAACGAAACCTCCAACAAACTTTTCATATGAACTGAATGAATTTGATATGCATGAAAATGAACACATTTTCAAATGAATGGTCGTTTTGACACAGAGGCACGAGGTAACTCCGAAACGGTCTATTGTAGACACTTTTTTATGCGATGGTTTGGCTTAAAGAAATCAGTATAAGACACTGCGTATTGTATTCATATAACTCTTACCAGATGTCAGCTTATACACTATTTCATATTAATTTTTTCAAAATGACTGTAGATATGTAGTGAGTAAGGGCTGTTGTTTTATCAGTACAATGTACGTTTCCTTTGAACTTAAACTGAAAGGCAGCTTGGCTTATATTAGATTTAAAAAAAATACGATGAACCACGAATATTGCAGGAATCTGTAACGCAGTGCCATTAAATCATTATTAAACTAGTACTTAATGTACAAAAGATTAACTTTTGTTGTTTGTTTGTGTCGCTTTTGGCCCTGCAGGCCACATTTCAGTAAGCTGTACAGATGACCATTAAACCTTGCATTCTGCCAGTTCATCCCGTTGCAAAGATTTGTGGCAGCGGCGGAATGCTTTATTTTGTACAGGTGCACATGGTAATTACTTAATGTAATCACCTAACCTCTCTCCTGCGCTCCGCAGAAGTTCGTTACAGAAGCCGCTCTGCGAGGTGAGTGCAGGGGCAAAGTCGAATGCATCGATCTGCTCAGCGGATTCTCCCCACCCAAAAGTAACCCTTTGAACGTCTGCGGAGGAGAAAGCAACTGCCACATTATACATTAATCCTGATAAAGCAATGTGTCGTTTGTCCTCGTGTAGTTTAGACATAGCCATTTAGATAAACAAAGAAACTCAGAAGCAAAACTCGACTTGGAATACACGGCTTGTATCTTCTTTCCTGGGGAGTTTGGCATTTCTAATTCTCCTCTTCCGCGCAGGTCTATCTTTCCTTGGAATTTTCACCCCCTTCAATGAGTTCAATCCCAGCCTCACACCCCTTCTCGACAGTTCCATCACAAGTTCTTCTAAGCATATTTCATGTTGCTCTCACATTTTACATCTGGCAGGAGAGTGGAACTGCGCGCGTGAAATGCCGTGCACCAAATCCTAACATACGGAACTCAACCAGTTGCTGAAGCCCTTGGCTTCAGGAAAGTCGTGAAGTTTCTTTCACCTGTCACTAAATCATGGTACATTCTCACAATGCACTTTTGTGAGACGGTCATGTAGTGTCAATACATAGGAATCAGGCGCTCAAGGCTACTTCTGTGAAGGAAAAAAAAAAAGATTAAAAAAATACTGAGAAAAAAAATATATATCCCTAACAGTACAGAAGACAATAGCTAACAATGTGATCACTATTTAACAACTATTCCATTCGACCTCACAGCAGATGCATGAGCACACAGCCAACCATGAACCATGGGCTGCAATTTCTGCGGAAATAAACCTTTTCTTTCTCCGTCCTGATTGTAAATTAGATGGCATGACGTAAACAAGTTTAATGGAGCTCTTGCTACATAAGAAATTATTTGTACTATTCCAGGACCTTGATGAGATGCGAAATAATATGAAAAAGTATCACTGCATGTTGGAAAGTAACAACGAGAAGATAAGTGCAAATCAAATGAGCCTTAATGTGCCCGTAGTCCATTTACAGGTGCAGCAATCACAACTGGCCAGTTACAGAGCGCTACAAAAGACCTTTTGCAGGAACTCCAAACTAGACCATGTTATGATCCTATTTTTATCAACGATCTAATTGGACTGATGCCTCGAAAGATGCCCGCTATCATTACGTATCTACTCTTTTGGAAAACGGACTCCCGGGCGTGTCATTTGAAGTTTTGAAGTATTCTCCTGGAGGAAGTTGTAAGACATGCGTCTTCCGTTGGAAGGTCTCCAATGAAGGCACAGATCGACAAAAGTCAGACAGAGTCGCCGCGGTTCTCAAACAAGATATGCCAACGTTCCATACTAGAGCTATGAAGGCATGCGCGCAGCCGAGGATTTCGCACCAGGTTTGGAAGTGTGGCCAAGATTACGCCTGCAATTCGAAGAGCTGTTTATCGTTTTCTTACTGACGATAGTTCAGCAAATGACAATGCCATTTCAAAAGCTCTAGACATCAGAATGGCAGTTCCAATTAATCCTGAGGATCCGGATCTAGCGCTCGATTTGCGAGAAATGAATGACGGTCGTCCAGAGAAGTATGAGGTGTTCTGGGAAGCCTTAGGCTCTTATCTAGTGGAGCACACGGCAGCTCAAGAAAGGCGACATGGAGATGCGGGATACATGCCCGTAGCCAGTTAAATCATACGAGCGATACCAAAATCGGACGACCGCGCAGCGGGAGTCCGATTTGTTTATCCCGAGTATGATTACAGACCGAATTGGACGACACGAAGTCTTATTACCAATTATCATAAAAATTACAGTTTCCGAGAAAAGAAGAATAGCCAAGTTATGAAAGTAAGGGAAAATTTGCTTTAAAAGACTGACAAAGGAGGCGTAAATTATTTAGAGTCGTTCTGATAACAATTGGGTTGTGATTGGTTAAACTACGACTTTGAATGTGATTGGTTGATTTAAACTACAACTTTGAATGTGATTGGTTCGTTGAACTGTCCGATAACAAACTGTCCGATAACAACTTGTCAAGGGCTGTTCCGACTTCTGAACACGTGGAGTGCGGAGTTAGCATTGCACGTTTAGGAAAAAAGAAAAGAACAATCCAGTTCACACGGCTTGTATGCAAACCTGTATACAAACGTGTGTGTCAATGTTATCCATTAACTACGCTGGCCTTGGGTCACGCAACAAGGAGTCTCTCGAACATCTTCCCCTCCCAAATTGAGAGTCTACGAACTCAAAATTCGCATACGAAACAAAAACTAAAAATGAATAAATATAGTTCCATGCAATGGTATTCAATCAATGTTGAAAGTTCGGTCGTGGTCTCTAATGGAGAAATTCTTGTGATTGGTCTCCTGAAGACCTTGTCGCCAATCCGTACATCAACAACTCTCAGAAGCCTGTCACTGCCTGGGTACGTGCACTCGATCATGCAGACGCCAGCTGTCAAACGCGTCAAATTGATAATTACAAAAGGGACCAATGGCAACTTCGCAATCACGTGCTTATCACCCGCTAATGTTGCCACTCGGGTGGTGAAGAGTGTTATCACTTGACCTACTTGGCCGTGGTCAACGCGCGTGTTTGCAAGAGTGTTTTCATCCGCAACGTGTTTGGTGAGACTTTCAGTCTCTGGAAAACGCTCCTCGAGTACCGAGGTCAAAATTTCTTCGAAGACACCGTCAGAAACATAATCCATGTCGCACACAGGCGAATCTTGAACGTGTATAAACTGAGAACTGAAGTATTTTGCAAACAAATTCCTTCCCTGGTATGGATTAGTCTCCTCCGCAGTCGTTTTTTGGGATGTCACGCAACGCTCCCCCAAAGAAACGCCTGCTCACATCCGAGCCACATTCTTTTCCTTTTGTGTTTGTGGTTTGTCTGCGCTCTGTTGAACAGACCAACCACATAATAGCAAAGTGTAAATGACGTAAGCTTTCGCGCGAAACGGCCTGCGGTGCGAACACGCCAGGGATTTCTGGCTTTTGTTTCACGCCGCACCGCACGTCGCCAAAAATAGGAGGTGTTCGCAGGCTGCGATCATGACGGACGAATAAAAGATAAAAATGAAAACCCTGAGTGCTTCATGTGCTCATCGCTATATTGGTTGCGTGGAATGTATCCACTACCATCGACCGAGCAATTTTGAATTGAGTGTCGCAAAACCAAAACAAAGGGAGCCCCAAACAGACGCAACAGACAAAAGCAACACAATGAACCAATCATAATCGGAAGCCAATACACAGGGTAAAACGCGTTCGAGCAAGTCGCGGTTGTTCTTGGTTTAGTTTCTGATTGATTGATTGATTGATTGATTGATTGATTGATTGATTGATTGATTGATTGATTGATTGAAAAAGTGGTGCGAGATTTAGTGCCAATCGAAAAGCGTATAGGAATGTAAAACAAAGCATTAGTGAAAGGGGCTGTCAAAGAGCTCACGTATTTATTTCCGCTCGCCATCTCCTTTGCTCCACTCCGACAGCACCCCAAACTTCCTTCAAAATGTGTAGTGATATTACGGAAGGACGTTACATCATTGAAAACGTCGAGACACAGCGTTTCTTGTTCCAACAGGGACCAGAGATTAAAGGTAAACGCGGAGATGAAGGAGGTTGGAAGGCTTCTTCTGGCTTTGAGTCACCGTCAGTCATGGGAGCAGATGCAAACTACTATAATCGAGCCCACTGGAAGATAATTCCACAAGGCAATGGCGTATACTTGATCGAAAACGAGGAGACACGGCGCTATTTGTTTCAGGACGGGCCAAAGATTAAGGGCAATCGTGGAGATGAAGGAGGTTGGAAGGCTTCTTCGGGATTTGAGTCACCGTCAGTCGTCGGAGTAGATGCAAACTACTACAATCTTGCTCTCTGGAAGATAATTCCAAAAGGCGACGACAAATACTTCATTGAAAATGCCGAAACCGAGAGGTATTTGTTTCAGGATGGGCCGCAGATTCAAGGCAATCGTGGAGATGAAAAAGGTTGGAAGGCTTCTTCAGGATTTGAGGCACCTTCCGTGGTAGGGGCGGATGCCAACTACTACAATCGGGCCCACTGGAAATTGCTGAAACAATAGAATAAGAAAAAGGACGTGAACTGTTTGCTTTAGGGTTTCCTTGATTTTTCCTTGTATTTCTTATAGATGGTGTCGGTGTTGTTGGGGTAGTTTAAATCATTTTTAAAAAAGTGAAGGTTTGTCAGCATAATTAACCCGATACCTCCGTTGGAAGAATTCTCACCAGAATTAGAGCCGCAGATTCGGTATTGCCCATACAGAGCACAGAATTTAGATAGTGTCTGATAATAGTCAATTGTATTTTCATATCACGCTATGCGAATTCTTTCCGCTTCGGCAAAGCGTGACAACTTACACAATACATAGACAGTAGATCACGCACTGATTTTAAATGCATCAAAAACCATATTGTGAGCCGAAATATTAGCGCCAGGTCATACAAAATTAAAGAGTTTAGCAATTCAAGAATTGACCACAGCATTATTGTATTTCCGTGGAATGTATAAGGTATTGATGTATTAGGAACTTGAGTTCAGGACGGAATTTATTTAGATCTTGAGAGTGGAACATTGTGAACGAGATCGTGAAGGAGGAATAAACGCATTTATTGGATACATACAGTCCTCTTGATTGGAACCAACGTTGTGAGTACCCTGGTCCCAGAGATTTTTCTTGATTTTTCTTCTTTTCGCGAAGCGGCGAGAAAGAAAAACCTGTGGTTACCTTGGTCTTGTATCACTTTCATGCAGACGCCAGCTGTCAAACGCGTCAAATTGATAATTACAAAAGGGACCAATGGCAACTTCGCAATCACGTGCTTATCAGCCGCTAATGTTGCCACTCGGGTGGTGAAGAGTGTTATCACTTGACCTACTTGGCCGTGGTCAACGCGCGTGTTTGCAAGAGTGTTTTCATCCGCAACGTGTTTGGTGAGACTTTCAGTCTCTGGAAAACGCTCCTCGAGTACCGAGGTCAAGATTTCTTCGAAGACACCGTCAGAAAAATAATCCATGTCGCACACAGGCGAATCTTGAACGTGTATAAACTGAGAACTGAAGTATTTTGCAAACAAATTCCTTCCCTGGTATGGATTAGTCTCCTCCGCAGTCGTTTTTTGGGATGTCACGCAACGCTCCCCCAAAGAAACGCCTGCTCACATCCGAGCCACATTCTTTTCCTTTTGTGTTTGTGGTTTGTCTGCGCTCTGTTGAACAGACCAACCACATAATAGCAAAGTGTAAATGACGTAAGCTTTCGCGCGAAAAGGCCTGCGGTACGAACACGCCAGGGATTTCTGGCTTTTGTTTCACGCCGCACCGCACGTCGCCAAAAATAGGTGTTCGCAGGCTGCGATCATGACGGACGAATAAAAG
>NC_138148.1:33123971-33213971 GCF_964199315.1 Orbicella franksi | reverse complement strand
CCGCTTCTTGTCCGATTTTCTGTCGTTCTTTATTTTTCCAGCCAATATCAGTGATTTTTTTTCTTTGTTTTAAGAGATCTTAAAAATCAGAAAAAAAGAAAGATGTACCCAACGTAGAGTCGGCTCAACAAAGTTAAGCCCTGTTCATCGGGGTTTCTACTTGGCCGGGTGACCCGTTAAAAAATCGTGTAAAAAATTGTGTAATAACTATCTAATCTGAAATAAAGTTTTACTATCTCAAATGTGTCGCGCACTTGTCTCTTGTGCCGAGTTTAAAGCCATTCTGACGCCGTTTAGTGAAGTTGTTCGAATCGTTCTCTCTCCTTCCGTCTAAAAGAAGTGAAAGGCAGACCGCTTCATCGATCGCTGGCCAGACGTCACTCCACAAATCGCTCTCATCTCAAAAGGAAAAGTCCCGAATCGTAATAAAACCAACAGCTGCATAAAGCCCAATAAATTTCACTCCACATACGTGTGCTTCAGGGGTCGAAAGACTCCTAAAGAACGAAAAATTTGGTTGTAAAGTTCGCCTCTTCGGCTTCACAAGGTCTTCTAAGCATATTTCATGTTGCTCTGAGATTTTACATCTGGCAGGAGAGTGCAACTGCGCGCGTGAAATGCCGTGCACCAAAGCTAAGGAACTCAGCCAGTTGCTGAAGCCCTTGGCTTCAGGAAAGTCGTGAAGTTTCCTTCACTTGTCACTCAATCATGGTACATTCTCACAATACACTTTTGTGAGACGGTCATGTAGCGGGAATACACAGGAATAAGGCGCTCAAGGCTGCTTCTGTGAAGGAAAAAAAACAAGATTAAAAACATGCTAAGTACAAAACAAAAATCCCTGAGAGTACAGAAAACAATAGCTTACAATGTGATCGTTTAGTGAACTGTAGTTAATTACGGTAACAGGTCGTTTCGCCCCAAGTCCATTTCTCCCCGAACCGTTTCGCCCAAACTCAGAGTCGTTTCGCCCCACAAAAAAGTCGATTCGCCCCGACCAAAAGTTTTATTAACGCAAATTAGAGTAGTTGGCGCCCAAATGTGTTTCAATTTCTATATTTCCTTCCTCGATATACCTGTCGAGGTGGTAACTTTCGCCAACGACCAGTTCGTATGAATTCGATTCGCCAATGTCCTGGATCAGTGTGTGTATGTCAGTTCGCCAACGTCCACAATACTTCCTGGAAAAGGTCTGAAATGTATTTACAAATCAGCAGAGGAATAAAATGTCACTTTTGTAAGATGACATGGGTGTTTATAGGTTATTAGTGTCGGTTGAAATTGTTCGTTTCACTCTCCTCAATCTCTCTCTCCCCACGCCATGTTGATGCGCTGGTTGATCGATGGCGAACCTGCGACAAAGCGTGCCCTCTTTTCTTTCTTCACCTGATAGCAAGTTTAATCGATGATCGATCGTATTTGTAAAACTTTGAAAACCTTCAGCGGCTTTTTGCCCTGTAAAGTTTGAACCGTCTGTAAAACCTTTTTATTAATCGTTTACCAAGAGCGATTGAGTCTAAATATGTTTGTTTGTTGTTGCACTCGCATAGCAACAAAGTCAAACAAAGTCCGTTGATCGACCGATGGCCGATTGTATTTGGAAACTTAATAAACCTTCCACAGCTTTTACCTGTAGAGTATGAAACGCCTTTTAAACCTTTTTATCAAACATTTGCGTAGTTAAAGTGCCATTGAGTCCAAATATATTTGTTTGATTACTTACAACATATAACATCGCAAATCGGCATACGTTTAATAATTGTTCTTGTAAAGGCAAATAAAATGTGCGGAATAGTTTATTTCGATTTGCAAGTGCTGTTCAATAAACTGAAATGATTGATTATTTATGACTGCGACTGTTTTAACAGCACTAGTAGCTCGTCTTGGGTAAGTGTGATCTTTTTCCACGTTGTTTTTTATACTTTTCTGTTGTTTATACTTGTGACTTTCTCAACAATAACTGTTGATCAGTGCCAAGCGCGGGGAAGGTGTGACTTTTCCCCTTTGTTTTTCACAGCAACAAATTAGTCTACTTAACAAACGGCGTTTGAGTATAAGCTTCTAGTTGCGACCGTTGTAAATAGGTTCAGGCCACGTCAGCTTGGGTTCCATTTAAAACTAGGTTCGGTTCGGTCGGAAATTAGTTTCTTGATGCAATTGTTGTAACGTGAATACGATAAAAGGTGATAAGTTAATAAAGATGGTGAATTTTAAGCTTGGTAATGAAATGTGAAGGTGAATTAATCAACATGACACGAGCGTGGGACAAAGAAAAATTCTGAGTCCCCGACAGGAATCGAACCCATGACCTCCCGAGAGAGCGATAGAGCGCCCGCCCGGTGTTCGGGAGGTCATGGGTTCGATTCCTGTTGGGGACTCAGAATTTTTCTTTGTCCCACGCTCGTGTCATGTTGATTAATTTACCTTCACGATAAAAGGTTGAAATAGAATTTGAACTGTGCAGTTATATTAATAACATGTAAATAGGTTACGTAGTATTACTCATTAAACTATGAAGTTACACGCGGACGATGTGGTCTATTGTCTCTTCCCCGGGTGTCCCTTACATGCTTATTTGAAATTTGTAGTACCGAATGTTCAAATTGACACTTCTCCGATCCCACAGCCAAAAAATAAACATTATTTGGCCTCGAATACTCCCTAACCCCTCCCTACTCCCTAGAATACTTCCTTCGAGCTAAAAGGTGAAAGAAGCAAGACTTGTTCTATAAGCAGCGCTAGATGTTTACACGTAGTAACGTGCATCGTATTCAATGATCATCTCGCCGGTAGGATGAGGAAAGGTCTCAACAGTGTTTGTTTTGTTCAAGTTAACCATTTATTGCTTTCTAAATCGTAAGAAAAAACTTCGGGCGAACTAACTTTTGGTCGGGGCGAATCGAATTTCAGTTGGCGCGAATCGAATTTCAGTTGGGGCGAAAGGACTTTGAGTTGGGGCGAAAGGACTTTAAGTTGGGGCGAAACGGACTTGGGCGAACCGACCGCAAATCTTAATTACCATTATAATCCATCAAATATTTTGGCTCGCGCACGATTGGTCTAAACGAGTCACGTGACTGAATATTTCCCAGCTAGAACTGGGGAATATCAGGGGTTTTTTCACAGCTGCGCACGTTGCGAAGATTTTTGAAGGATAACAAACATAAATAGCCTCCATTCCGTTCGGAGCCTAGGACATTATCTGTTCTTAAAGCTCACAAGATTTTTCTCGAGCTACGCTCTCGGAGAACTGTTCGCTTCCCGGAAAAGATAATGTCCGCGGACAAATATCCAAGTATACGTATTTTCGTGCTATTGTTTATTTATTATTTTGCTTTTTACTTGACAAAAAATACGACTCTACAGCCAGTGCAATACGGATATTTTGCGCGCTACCTTGACCTAACATGTTAAAATGGCGGTCTGGTGGAATAATAAATTAGTATCATACCTGTGTAAGGACTCCAACTTGCTACATATATCCACTAAAGAACTAAGAAATATCTCTGTCTCTTTGGAATCCCATTCAAGCTGTTTGCATGGCTCTATGAACTGTTGCAAAACAACAATAGCAACATCCACATGTCAGTCAACCACCATGCAAAAACAGCTGGCAAGCAACCTAATTGTGTAGTTTCGACCACAGTTACTGTTAGTAGCTCAGAATGTACAGAGAATGTGCTGTGGAGGCGCGGTGGCCTCATGGTTAGTACGCTGGACTACTGATCGAGCGGTCCAGGTTCGAGTCCTGGCTGGGGACATTGTGTTGTGTTCTTGGGCAAGACACTTTACTCTCACAGTGCCTCTCTCCACCCAGATGTATAAATGGGTACCGGCGAATTTAATGCTGGGGGTAACCCTGCGATGGACTAGCATCCCATCCAGGGGGGAGTAGAAATATTCTTAGTCGCTTCGTGCCACAGAAACCGGGATAAGCTCCGGCCTGATGGGTCACTTGGCTCGTATGCAGACCTTGGCCATTTTTGGTCTCGATTAGGGTATGGTTTTTGCACTCTAGTCTTGAGTTGGGTACGTTTCTTCAGATGAAGCTTCTTTTTCATCTATACCGATAAGACCATCAACAAAAGCCCTTCACAATGCCTTTAACATCGGGCTGAACTAGAGAACCGAAACAGGGTATCAGGTCTTCAACTGGGTATCAAATTCTCGGTCAAGTCGTAAAATAGGAAGGGGAAAACGCAAATTTTGGCCATAGATAGAATAAGGGTTTTAGGAAGCGGGCCGCACACGCTCACCCAATTTTTGTGGGAGTAACCTCTTCCCCCCGAGCCATGAAAATAGCAAGAGCGCAACGTAACATTTTGTCCCCTAAAGGTATGACATGTGGGAGGTGCTATCCCTTTGACAGTGGAAATACTTGCTTAGCAAGGATAAAACAGTTCTCTATATTAAGGCAGATACCTGAGTGCGTTAGGTGATACATGTCGTACCTACGTTACTACTGTTAAGTACAATATGTTAACATGACGAAGGTGAAGTGTGTACATTCGTTTCGGATAACCCCTTGCTCTCCCTGTTACCGTCAAATATAAAGTAATAATCAAGCCCCAATTGTTCGAAGGCTGTACAAGTGTTAAAAAACAAACCACGCTATCCACTGGATAGTGATTTATCCGATGGATAGCGTTAACAACCTTTCAAACAACCCAGGCCAGGTAAATTACATATACCTTCTCCACAAAGTCACTCAAGACATCCTTAACTTCTTTACTATGGATAAGACCAGCAGCAATGTTAAGCAGAGCTCGACAGAGACTCTAAAGTTAAAATAGAGAGAAAGAAAAACAAGAAAACAAATAAACCGAGCAGTCGACGATTGTAAATTAATTCCGACACGGCATTCGTGTAAAACAGGCTTTAATTTAGTTTACTTTTCTTTAATAGTTAGCAATATTTTAAATCTGTATTCATAGTCTTTCGTAATAAGTTGTAGCTTTGATATTAAATTGTTAATGCCTGATGTATTTACCGTGTTTTTAAATACAGATGATGATAATGATGATGATGAGTTATTTTCAAGTCTTTGTACAAAACTAGGCTGAAAAACAAGTGTCATTTTTTTCGAAAATATTCTTTTAAATCCATTCGAGAAATCCTGAGCGATCAAAGGCAAAGAGAAACTTGTTTAGCTTGGAAAAGGTCGCCCATGCAAAGGAAGTTCTTATTACAATGCGACTACTTAATCCGGGCCCCTTGGAAAATAGTTAACCAATCAGAACGTTTCTTGAGAACAAAGGATAGCGAACTTTTTTTCAAATAAACCAACAACATTGAAGAATATACGAACAATAGATCTTAACAAAATTGAAAACCCAACAAAGTGCGAGGTGTTGCGAACCTCTCAGAAAACTTTGCCGTTTGTTGATTGGTTAGTTTCGATCCTAAATGTTTTACACTATCAACCGTTTCGGTTTAGTTGCAAAATGAGTTTTCAAGCTAAATTTTCTAGCGAGATTTATAATTTATAATCATGATAATTCGCCGTCAAGGACTCAATCTCTAAGAGTGTATATAACACTGAGGAGTCGATAGTATTTATGTATCCATGTTAAACAGACCCCTATTACTTCCGACACTAGAAAGCTACCAGTCCACTGTTCTCAGTTTGCATTTTAAGTCGTTAGCTTTCTTGTAGGTGGCCCGGTTTGATAAGTCGCAGTGTAACAGTTGGCAAATCCAAATTTACTTGATTATTATTCTTATTGTTGTTATTATTATTATTATTATTATTATTATTATTATTATTATTATTATTATTGTTTTTGCTTTTTGCAACTTATGTCCTCGAAGATATTAGCTCTACAGCTACTCTGTAAATTTCAAGCATAAATAAAGTATATGTACTCAATTTTTAAACAAAGCATATGTATGTATGTACGTAAGTAAGGGACACAACTTTCACCTTTAGACAGCAAAGGATTTAAGATGGATACGTGTGAGCCAGAGCTTGAGATAATTAACTGAAGTCTGTGTTATCTCTTCACTGTACCTTAAAATTGGATTCCACAGACTTAGCAAGCTTTTTAGTGAACCTTTTGAAAATATCACCGCAGACCAAACTGAAAAACACAAACATTCAATACCATACATTAATATAGTTTTGGAGGAATATAGTTAAACAGGTAAGTAATCACTTATATTCGTTGTCTGGGTTAAATTCCCAGACTTGGCATGCTACATGTACAGTGTACATTACAAAATAAACAATTAACTATTTGAGCTTGCACGGACCCAAGCTTGCATGGAGGGTATGTTGGAATACAGAGGGAATTAGGCTAATTTCATTCATGGATGAAATTCTTATTTGTTTGAACCTCCAAGATACAATGTAAGGGGCGGGATGAGTGAACATAAAGGCAAAGTCTGCATGCGGGCTAAATGGGAGAGACGCAATGGCCTCATAGTTAGTGCGCTCGTCTCTGGATCGAGCATTCCTGTTTTGAGCCCTGCCCAGGGACATTGTGTTATGTTCTTGGGCAAGACACTTTACTCTCGCAGTGCCTCTTTCTACCCAGGTGTATAAATGGGTACCGGCCATTTTTTTTTGCCCGGGGTAGCCCTGTGATGGACTAGCATCCCACCCAGGGAGGAGTAGAAATACTCCTACTCGCTTCATGCTACAGAAACCAGAGATAAGCGCTGGCCTGATTTAAAACTGTGGGTTTTATGTATGTTTCAGTGTATGTTTTTTATTATTATTATTTTTATGCATAACAAGCAAATTTAATTTAAAAATCCAAAAAGCAAAATTATTTTTTAAAACACCTCCTGTGCTCCTCCACGATCTCTTTGTCATTGACAAACACTTTCAGATCTCTCAGCTCTTGAAGAAAAACTCTGTCAAATTCAGCACCCGTGTCTCCTACATCAGCAGCTACAGAAAAGCAAAACTGCAACTTAGGACATCTGACATCAAACAACAAAACGTCCTAAAAGAGAGTCTCGGGCAATTTCATACACAGCCAACCCTGTACTAGCAGGTTAATCTTTTATTCATATTCTAACCAGCTGTGAGGGATCCCTGTGCCTTTACCCAGGAGTGCTAGAGAGTACCATACTCTTTGGAAAATCCACCAAAATGCTGGGGGTTAGCCTGCAAGGTAGTGGCATCACATTCAGGGGGAAGCATGAGACTATTATTACCATTTTATGCTATAAAACTAATTTAAAGCTACACTAGTCACCAATTAATCTGCAAACACAGACATATTTCCAGCTGTCACATGAAAATAACGTCATACTATTTTCGGCAGAGACAAACAACAGCTGGAAATATGTCTGCGTTTGCAGGCTAGTCACTAAAAGGCTTGGCTGTTTTTTTTTTTTCCCTTTATATTGTTCTTGGCCAACAAGTATTATTTTGCAGACTTAAAGTAATAATAACATTGGTCAAGATCTGATTAGCTCTTTTAGCCTGTGAACAAGGCAAAAAAAATTGGACAAGTGTAAAAATAATTAGGTGAGCGAAGCGAGACAAAATTTTGATGATTTTTTTTCCTCTCCAGACTGCTCTCAGCTAGCTCTGACCATCTGTGTTATTCTCCACCCTATGACCCAATCAGGAGCCTTATTTTAGCACTTACGTGTATTTTGGTCAGAATTAAATTTAAACATACAGTTTGATAAAATGTACTAAGCTTCAAGAAAGAAACATCAAATTAGAGTTGTACATATTACAATTTTGCAACTGGCCTTCAATTCCATGCTGTCAAAATGACTACTTTCTCCCCTTTTTGGGAAATGTTTACCAAGTATTACTGTTACTAACTAAAGAAATGAATTTAAACTGAAACAACAATCAGAGAGTAAACCTGCCAATGACTTTAAGACAGATGCTTACAGATGATGACTTTGCGAAAGGATTGTGGACGAGAAGCTGTGAAAAGTTAGTGAAAGGTTAATAAGTTAGTTAATGACCTCATTAGAGGGTTTTATTTTTACAGAGCGGTGTTATGTATGGTCCTGAGATAACTGTTACCATCTAGTTAGTGTTAGCTAGTGTTAGCAGAGCTGTATACAAAAGGATTAGCACTGAACATTAAAATGGATTTTAAGAACAACTTGTACTAAACAACATTTTTTTCTTGATTGGCGATGCATGTAGATGCTTCATTCTCTACTCATTTCATATTATGATGATAGACTCTTCTTTTACAAATGCCCCATGCTCCAATAGTTATCCTTTTCCCAAGAAATTGTGAGATATGGGCTTTTGACCAAATAGATCATTGAATGATGCAATTCAAGAGTTTTCATTGGCTTACGCACCAGGGTATATGAGCAATTATATCATGTTCTACAAATATGGTAGCGTACGCATAACTTTCGAGGGCAGTTCTGATTTTCTTTTATTTAAACTTTATATTTTTGTGGGCATTTTTAATAAAACAATTATTCCACTGGTGCTTGTTGGATTTGAGATGATTATAGCCAACTGGGCGCTATACGACTCATTGGCTATCTATCATCGCATATTCCAACACACGCTTATGGAATAATTGTTTTATTTTTTCTTTCTTTCGCGTGTTTCTGGGAGGAGATGCAGCCTTGGTCGATAAACACATTTACAAAAAGATCCAGGCTGATACCCTGCCATCTGATGGCTGAACTAGCTTGGTCAATAACAGGTACACAGTGTTTGGAGACTTCATTAGCTTGTTTTAAACTAACCAGAAGAGCCTTCAACTGATCCAACAGTCCAGTGGTCTAACATCTGCTCGGCACAGAAGACAAGGTCATCAAATGTCAGGTATGATAACCTATTAAATACATGGAAGAACCAACTTTTGTCGTCACAAACCTTGAACTCATTTTTCTGATGCGCATAACTCAATAACTCAATAAAAAACCTCAAAACACTTTCCTAACTAAGGTAAAAAGAAATCCACAAAGTTATACTAAGTCAAAAATAACAAGCCAGGTTTTTCCACTCTTCATTGCATGTCTTTCTTCTAAATTTAAAGCCACCAAATTAAAAAATGCCATTTTCAAAATATTACTGTCAGTGCCTTGGGGGAATAAATCATTTAATAAATAAACTTCTGGCTGGGATATGAAATAAATTGCCTCTGTCAGTCTTCTTTTTTTTATTCATTTGTTTTAATCCCTGAAACCTTAGCTTGGCGCCATGTTTACAAGAATTTGAACATTTCAGTCTGTTGGAAAGGTTAGAATGGTTTGTACAAGAATGTCTGACCATGCAATGGCACATGTGATTTGTTAACACCAACCTTTTCTTTCCTGTCTCAATCTTATTAATAGCCATAAAGCTAATGCATGCATATTGCCTGTTGAAAAACAAAAAACAACACACAATAAAAATTGTCTACATTTTCTGTCTGTTCCAGTACTTAGCTAACAAGTATCATCAATTTGGTCCCTCTAACTAGCTAGTGCTAGAAACATTGTGCTCTTTTTTACATTTATGTTATCTGTACAGTGTACAGTTGGTTGTAAAAAAGGCAAAGTCTGCATACCCAACAATGGCCCATCAGGCCAGCACTTATCCCGGTTTCAGTAGCATGAAGTGACCAGGAGTATTTCTACTCCCCCCTGGATGGGATGCTAGTCCATCGCAGGGTTATCCCCAGCATTAAATTCACCAGGACCCATTTACACACCTGGGTGGAGAGAGGCACTATGAGAGTAAAGTGGCTTACCCAAGAACACAACACAATGCCCTCAACCAGGGCTCGAACCCAGACCGCTTGATCGGAAGGTGAGTGTACTAACCATGAGGCCACAGTGCCTCCACACAGTGTAGTTGTACGAGCATAATACACAGTGAGTTTAAGATACCTTGCCAAAGGATCTGGCAGCAGGAAAAGCTTCTTTACAGTGTCAGCAAGTCCTCCCCCCTCAGTCTCTTCTATTGTCCTCAGAACATTTTTCATGTTGTCAAACTAAGGACAGTACATTGAAAATAAAAGAACACTTAGAATACTGCACAGATACCAATACTGTAATTTCAATAAAGGCATGTCAAGAGATGAGCAGAACAGAAACAAGATTAATCTATTTTCAGGGACTTCTTGATGCACTTGGACTGTTCACACTACCAGTGAGGAAATATAGAGTGACATAGTTTACATGTACAGTACAATGACGTGAGAGTTGACAATGAACTCAAAACAACGAAACTAACCAGTGGGGCATCAGAGTAGCCTTTGAATCCAGAACTAATTAACAAAAAATCAATAATTTATACAAAATGATGCCCACTTTTCACATTGCCAAATGGTTTTACTTTCCAATGAAAAATCCTCTAACTGTGAAAATTTCCATACGTACATTACTTTTGATCATGATGCCCCATAAAATGTATCTCTCTCCTAGCTGATCTACATACATGTACACTGCACTGCCTAATAGATTTAAAAGCACTCACAACTGTCAAGATCATTGTCACCTTTGAGGGAGCGTTCATGCCCACCGCACCTCCCCCCACCTTCCTGCTTTTGCCCCAAACCATGAATCCACCAATAACAACCCACCTGTCGGCGGCAACTTTTGAGAGGTATATTTGTCTTCTCACTGATGTCATCCAAGTCTTTCCTCAAACGTCCAGTCAACTTTTTGCCTAATAGTTCACGCACTACCTCCTTGTCAAACTGATAATACCTTATGACCCAGAAAGAAAAAATGATGTTACTGAAAGAAACAGACCACTTTCCATATCATTAGTCAATTACATTGTTATCAGTTTTGCAGGGGTTTCATTAAGGGCCAGGCACAGGGTAAATTGACTGGCTGTGAGGACAGTTTTGCCAACCTAATCAGACCATATGGAGGAAAGTTTTTCTTATAAAGATGTTCAGTTCAAAAAGTTTTGCCCGTGTGTGAAAACCAGTTACCCTTCTGCTGGAAACAAGTCATTATTGAATCCCTTGAGTGTGAGCACACAGTGAATTGAATAAAATTCATATACATGTAATTTCAACTGTTTGTTAATTAGTGTGCAGTTTGTATGAAAACCATTATGTGAATAACCTCATACTTTTCGATAAGCATATCTTGAACATCTGGTGAAATCTGTAACAGCATCTGTTTGGCAAGCATTGGAGGAGACTGCAGGAAGCGTTCCAACATGAAGAACAAGCGAAACTGGTCATAAGTATCACTCGAAATGATGGCATGAGATGCACCAAAATTTTTGAATACTTCATCACATTCTCTCCTCTGAGCAGCTTCATTTTCTGGTAGATTAGAGAAACATTGATTTAATTGCACAACACTTATTTTCTGTTTTTAACATTCATAGGGCTTGGAACGTGTCCTATAAAAGCCTTCTGCATTACTTAAAACATTGAAAATTGAATAACTGCTTGTTTAGGTTTAAGTGTGACTCAGACACTCCCTCCCTCCCTGCCATGTTACACATACATGTACCACTCCCCCTCCAGCCCATTCTCACCTTGTTGAAAACATAAGGCTATTACTAACTGATACCAGGTATTTTTTTATGTATTTTTTGTCCTTTTTACTTTTCTTTACAAGCGTGATTAATTAATTCAAAATTAAATTAATGCAATATAATTTCATCTGTTACACGACTTGAGCTTATGTAATCTGAACTTCCTCAAAAAACATTTTTCCCCAAGAAAACTTCAGTTGCCAAGTAAGCTTAATACATAGATTTAGGCAAGCCTAAGGCCGCCGTAAACAGGTGTTAAATTAAACTACCAAATAACTCATTGACCACAACGCGAAGCCTTACCAGAGAAGCCTTCCAACCAAAAGCAGTAAACTTGAAGATCAATAAAAGTGGGATCCATGAAGAATACATCTATGTCTTCCATGTTTTCTTTTAATGACAGTCAACGAGTGTTAGGCTGCTTCCAAAATTAGCATGTTGGCTCGATAAATGCGTTATTCTTGCCCAAAATGTTCCACTATCAACACCTCTGCTTTGTCTCGTCCGCCGACTCGTCCGCCATCTTCTTCACGGCGACTCGAATCAGCGGTCTTACGTTCCAATGCGCCTAAATGTGTATGATGCACCATTTATACCTGAGCGGAGAGTCTCATGAACTGATGTCAAACTGTCTGCCAAAACGAAAGTTGAAAGCTAATTTTCTCAAAGGATAAATCTCCCCATGCTTTCTGCCTTTGGGGTTTGGCAATAAATAAAATCATGCCCCCTCTTGCCATTTAAGGAGTGTTGGAAATTTTAAAAAGAATACCATTTCCCAGGTTTTTTTGTGTTGATATCCGAACTGGGGCACACGCACGGCAACATTCCGAAAATGCTCTGAAAAGAGTGGCAGTGCTCTGAATATTACTTGGGTTCAATTTCTGCTAGCTTCTGCTCATACTGTTCTATTCCATGAATGAAGAGTCTTACCCCTACTGTACTGACAAGAAACACTGTTGAGTCGGCACTGACAAAAAAGTTTTTCACTAGGAGGTTTCACTAGGTTTTTCACAAGGAGGGCATGCGCATGTAAGGACTGTAAGAGTCCAAAGTACACCGTGCTCCGGTGGGTGGTTTATGTTTATGACAAATAAGGCAATGCTGTGGCCACAGGGGCGGATCCAGGATTTTTCAAGGGGGGCGGTTACTGGTACCGTTGGGGTTACAGAGCCAGTGGAGCATGTTCCCAAAATGTTGCAATTTTAGAATTGCACAGAATTGGAACTCGTTTCACTAGAAATACTAGCCTCAAATTTACAATGAGGTAACTGTCCAGAGAGTTTGCCTTTATTTCTGCCATAATATTCACAACCTCATTCAAACTGAGTTATGTCAGTTTGCCTCTCCAAAAACGGAGTGGCTAGCCACATAATACAACACTCCCCCCCCCCCCCCACCCCCACCACTACCACCACCTTAATCAGCCCCTGGGCCGCTGACCCGTAGACTTAGGTTGTTTTGTTCCTCTAACACCAACAGACTCACATTCAAACTGAGTCACTTAACCCTTGGGATGTTAGGCTCAATCTTGACAGCTATAATCTAATCAATATTAAGTTTTAGCCCTTCTTGTCTTTCCCTGTGGCTAGTAGTAAATAGTAGTTTTAACACAATCTCAAACTTCTCTCGTTTCCCATCTCTGCCTGACCCCTTAGGCTCTTTGACGCCTCGTAGTGTGTGGGGGTGCTGGCTTTCTCTACAAAGTGTGTGGAGCACACAAATTCAGTTATCATAGCCACATTTAGCAAAATCACAAATCCGATCTGATTCAGGTTGACAAGCAATGATTTCTATATTATTTTATGTATCAAAACATAGAGCAAGAATAGCGCTGTCAATGACTTTATTTCTGTACGAATGTAGGGGCCAAATTTCACGGCAAATGCCATGGGAACGAGGTTAGCGTGGGTCGGCGAGCGACCATTTATTAACGTATTTATTATATACAGCGACAAGTCTGCGACATAATGTTTATACCGCAACAAGCTAAGCTAAGCATTATCACAATTATCTTTCAAAACTTGTCTAGTGTGAGGTATTGTTGCATAAATTGTACCTCCTTCAACAATTTGTTGGATTTTGACTTTAATTTTTTGTCTGTGGACGAATTTCGAATTGCATGTACATATATTGGAACGTTTATGCCAAAGGAGCTACTAAATCAGTTTACCTTTTGTACAATGATTAATTTATGCCGCTGGATAATAAATTCACGAAGTCTACATCAGTAATATCAAGTCTTTTTGCATTTCCTTTTAATCTACCTTTTCGTCTCTTTTGGGGAACTCAGTATGTCTGTTATATTTAACGCAATGACAAAGATCTTTAAGTCTGAAATCCGCATCGTAAATGATTCCACCATTCAGTGTTCAGCTAGAGATTCACGCAAACTTGCTGGTCTTGACTCTACCTCTCCATCTCGATTGACATAAGCAACAACCGTCAAAGTACCACTGCTGGGAGTGCTTCGTCTTTCAAACAGGCTTGGCACAGCTAGCGCTAACGAGGTACCGGGCAAGAAGCCTTGCGTTCCGTTATTAGGGTTCAATCTCGCTTGCAAGCCAGATGGCCTCGTCGTCGTGAACTGCGCGATTAGCGGACAGCATCTGAGCGCCACAGCACGCATAGATTTCCTCATCTCCGGGTTCCGGTAGCCGTACATCACAGGGTTGAGTGCTGAGTTCGTGTAGTGCAGCGCTTTGACGAACGCAATCAACCGGAAGAGTCCAGGAGGTTCGGGTAGGATCTCCAAATCGTACGTGGCTACCACAGTCACGACAAAAAATGGGAACCATGCGATCATGAAGACTCCCGTGACTAAAGCCACCGTACCCGCAACGCGAATTTCTCTGTGTATCGTAGCAGCTGCCAGCTCGGGGTACACTCTGGTCCGCGACCGACCAGCTGTGTCGTAGATTAGTACATACACTCCAAACATGACGATAAACGGCACAACAAAGCACAAGGCAAAGATGAATGCTGAATATCCCTGCTCCCAGTGCTTGAGTTGTATGGGATATAGTCCTGCCACAAAAGCCGAGCAAACCCACGCGACAAAGATCATCGTTCGGAAAACGCCTTCGTGGATTCCTCGGTGCCTGATCGGCCAAACTATGGCTATGCACCTCTCTAAGCTGATGGCAGTGAGTTGGAAGATCGAGGCGCATCCAATGAAGATATCGAACGTTATGTACAGTTCGTAACCAACTGGATGAAGTGTGGCATCGAAGTAATGGCAGCTATACACGTATAACCAGGCAGGGATCGATATGAGGCCCACCATAAAATCCGCTACGGCCAATCCCACTATAAATGTATTTGTGGCGGTCTGAAGTCGCCAGTTCTTCTCGAAGGCTGAAATAACCAGAGCATTACCGAATACAATTGCGATGAAAATGCAGCTGTAGTAAAATAAACTTATAACGACTTCGTAAGTTGTGAGATACTTGACGTCTATCGGGATTGGCGTTGGAGATGCGGTAACTTTTCGAAGTGTTTCGGTTGAAATGTTTGTGAGCAGAGCGGTGTGTAGAGTTGAAGAAATCGACATGGTGATAAACTTCAAGGACAAATCTGCATCTCGACGACAAACGCACCAGACTATAAAAGCAGTGACTTGTTTAAATACCGCAGCCGCACGCACTTAATTGTTTTTGAATCCAGAAGCCTTTTTAACTGAAAATATTACAAATCTAACCAGAGATTCTTGGTAGAACTAGACGGCCGTAATTGCAAAGGATTTAGTTCTTGCTTAAAACCAACTTGTGCTTGCATAGTTTCGACTTTGTTCATCTTAAGTGCGCGTAATTTGACGAATTTCACACCTCGGGCGATGGCAAACAAAACGAGCCAATTCTGACAGATATTTATCACCTTTTAGATTCGCTTCACCAGCCCTTGTCTTCCCTATCAGGCCAAACAATGCATTCCTTTTGAAAAAGGGTTTGTTTCCATTTACCACGCGGTATGTAATCTGCATCAACAATGTATCTTTTTGTGACTTTTTTTTCAGAACCCCGGGTGATAATGAAGACTTTTGTAAGTCTCTTCGCTTATTAAATTAACCGCTGGGGTTATTCACTAGTCTTGCCAAAGCAAAAAAAAAGGGGGGGAGAGGAAAGAAAGTTTTCTTGTTTCATGACCTAAAGCATCTATGCCAAGCTCTTTTAACTCAAATGCTTTACGATGGCCATGGGTGAATTCGGCAACGCGCACGCAACCAGGGCAAAGTTGAAGGTACCCCCTTTTGTCAGCCCTATTGTGAAGGTCTGCACTCAAGTTAGCCATTAGACACTTCTCCGCAAGCTTTTGTCTAGCTTCTAAACGCAAACAATAACAGCCCGCCCTTGCATGTGTTGCTCTGTAGCAAAATGATTTGACACAATGGGGAGTTAAGTTTTAGCTCCGAGTGTGTAATTATTTCCTTTCTTAATTAATATTCATTCGAATTCATAATTTAAAAAAAAATTATAAAAGTGACAAATAGTTTCATTCAATTTAATTTCTGACACCGAGAGTATATACAATCACTTTTACGTTCATTAGCTCGCATGCACCCTGGGGTTCTGAAAGTTGCTATTCCAGATTGTGTTCTTTAGGTGACTCACGAGAAGAGCGATTGTTGAATCGCGAATTTAATATCAACCTATGATATTACGCGCATGCGTCTTCCACGTCTTTCCTACCGCCTAGACCCGTCTTTTCTGAATTCTTCTTCCTTGCTGCAATTTTTTTTCCGCCAGAATTTTTTTTAGAGAAAAGAGAGTCCGTACATTTTGTGGAAGAAAATAAGTTTTAGATTCTGCCATAGATTGTTCTGAAATTTAGTCTGGCTTTCAGAAGGAAACTATATATTCTCTTGATGAAGCTCGAAAGTGAAAAAGAGCATTTGTTGACTATAGCTACATGTAGATAATAGTCACTCCCATTTTATTGGAGTCCTATCACGAGCGATAGCATGAACTCCAAAAGTGAAAACCTGGTAAACGAGAGAAATTATTATAAACTAGGAGATGGGCTCCTGTATAAATCCATTTAGTAGAAGTCAGTGCTTTCCGCAACGGTTCACTTTATAATATCTACTTTTTGGTGTACCAGGAGCATCCTGTCCATAAGCTGAAGTTCTTGGTCACTGTTATTTTTTTCTTTTTTTGTGTGTGTGTTTTGTGTGTGTGTGCTGCAAATTTTCTCGCCTCAAACGCCCTACGGGCGTGTGAAGCTCGCGCGCTTCACACGCGAGGATCGCGCCTTCCGAAAACGTCCGAAAACGACTGTTTTGCAGTCTAGTTTTGCCAACAAAAGGCAAATCACCGTGATAATCACTTATAGTGTATCTTGAAAGTAAACAATGAATGGCAAATACAACTAGCTTTGGCGGTTCTTGCAAATGAATGTAAAATGAAGGTTTCAGGCAGGGATGGGGGGAGGGAAGGGGACGAAGCTATACATTTCCGTTTTTCATTACGCATGTTTATTGTAATCGCCTCAGGGGAAAGCGGAGAGCCTTTCAAGTTTACTTCTCTCACAACCAATATTAACATACATATAAATTGTGGTGCCGGATATAAATGTAAGTAAAACGCAACGCAAAAACTTGATTTCGACCGACAGTTGTGCCTCTTGTACCTTTAACAGACTTTCTCCTGATTGTCAGAAGCGTTATTTCGTACTTTCTCGTTTAAACACCGTGTCTTCCAAGTCGAGTTTCAATTCAAAGACCCCCATCCCCGGGCGGTCTAGTCGGTTTATTGGAAGCTCGGATATAGAGGGCAACTTCTGTCATTCCACGTTTTGACACTAACAAATTGATTGATTGATTAGGGTATGGTTTATTTAATATGTGAACTCCGGGAGTTACTCCCTATAATTGCCATCACGAGAAGGCTCCCCCCGAAAGGGATACGGTTTTCAGGCTTCAGACGCATAAAAGGGTAGGGATTATACAAATTGACGTATATGAAATGGTAGGTAAATCTGTAATTTAGTTATTTAAAAGAGCCTTTAATCAGAATATTCCAAACAGACGCACGTAATGGCTGTATCATTTCATTTATTACGCACTACACTGCATGAAAATGACAAGAAAACTTTTTCGCCATTTTTGGCGACTAATTCATAAAACGGGCTAGTTATAAACGTATGTGAAAGGGGGTACTCTTTTCCGATTAAAGGTTTACGAAAGGGGTAACCTTTTTTGTCAAAACGGTATAAAAAAAGGGTACGGGGTTGGATCTCGGGGCATAGCCTCCCCGTGCAGAACTTTGTAGTGTACCCCCGGGATATGAATCCGATCTTATGTGGCTGATTCTTGTTGACCAGTAGATGCACTAATCTTACTACAAGCAAAGCTATCGTACACCGCTTCAATTGGAAGTTTTGCAAGCTTCGAAGAGGAACTGTAGACAGACAGAACTTTATGACAGATAGATAGCGCTTAAACGGAACGGTCAACCCGCACTGCGCATCGAAGCTTTTTTATGTTAATCTGCAGACTACTATAATCTGTTGTTTTTGGTCTAACTCAAAGCAGTTATTTCAGTTACGGATATTAGGCGGAGACAACAACTTGGAGTGCTTCTGCCGTTGGTTCATAAGTCGTTCTTATCGGGCATCTACAGGGGAAGAGGTTAAAGGTAGGCTTTCACATACAATAAATGGTGACCGAATTTTTAGACCTCTGAGCGTTCAAATTGTTTATAAAGGCAAATATAAATAGCTGCCAAGCAAAGTTCGATGAAACGATTTCGTAAGATGCGCCAGAAATGATGTGGATACAATCACTGGCGACTTACACATCATTCAGTTTTCTAGTACTGTTTTAAAATACAGACAATGTTTTCTATTTCTTTAGAGGAAGTGGGGTAACTCATAAAATTATAGTTATCCGACGGTTATCTGCCAGATAATTTCACTTCCTGATTACAAATTGTTAACGTTTACTATACTGGAAATGGAAGTGTCGAAGAAACGAAGATTGCTTAAGGAAAAAGGACTAATTAAAAACCAAATGTCTTGAAGGGGGCTTAATTATTACAGAGGGTGTTTAAAATTGGCGAAGAGGCAAAGAGACTTTCACAATGCTTACTAAAGATCGGGAAAAAATGACACAGAAAACAATGTCTTTTAAAGTTTTAAATTGAGGGTAGAAGGAGATAATGGACATTTTTGGTTCGCGAGAAATGCCTGTACCTCTCATTTCATGAAATTCACTCCAGCGCTTCTTTCCAAATGTCGGTGGTTTTTGAAATGAAACTACATTTGTTCCATACTCTGTACGCTAAGCGGGCCTACATCTCAGAGCAGGGAAGCGAATCAGTTGCTAACGTACAGCTTTTGTTTGTTGTGACACAAACTAAAGGTAATAATCAATGCCCTACTGTTTCATTACATCCCTTTCAGCTAATAAATAGTGCTTTCTTATCAATATGGGGGCAAAACCGTGATTTAGCACTGCGACGTTTCCTGGGCATTTTTTTGGAGAGTCCTTGAAATCCCTTACTTAATCATAAAGTTAACAAAGGACAGGTCTGTGAGACTGAAAGCCACAGTTGTACACATGAGGATTAAAAAATCTGCGCTTATAGAATAATTTAAATACATGTCAATTAACTCAGCAGTTGGGTACCCCTGGGGCGAAAATAGTTTCGGTTGTAAGTCATAGAACCCACTGAAGGAATTTTCGAGATTCTGCCATCGTGCGTCAATAGCGCAAAGACAGTTTTGGGACAAGCATTTGAAAACAACAACAATCATATGTCCACGTGCATAGCTATTGAGAACTGAATTTGCCGGTTGCTTTTTTCCGCGGTTGATCAGTTAAAGTCCGATATGCATTGATAATCGTTGGCTCACGAAGTAAACGGCAAGGTAAGTGAATTTGCTTGCTTACTTCTTGCGTAACTCTGTTTGATCGAAAAGATATAGCTCTTCTTCCTGCATAACTGCGTTTACAAGGCTCTCAGAGCGAAAAGATTTACGCTTTGTTATCAAAACTTACCTTGTGTTTTCGTACGTACGTACGAAATCGCAATCTTAAGAAAGCCTGACACTTTCATACTCGAAGTGAGCTGCATACATTTACATATACTCGCCGTTACATGAACCGAAAGATTTGATACTTCATTGGAATGACATCAAAAAGTTCAAAAAACTTCGTTGCACGAGTTTTCACTTGAGATTTGAGACAACCCAGCTTTTGGTATGTAAATCACAAGTAATTCATGCTGGTAATTAATGCTTGGATCCAAAATTACAATTGTCTTTTCGTCTGTTAACTTCGCTGAAAATTGATCATTAGACTAATCGCAATCTTTACTTTCAGTTTGCCATGTCTGTATTATTTGAAATTTACGAAAGATCGGGTGAACATTTTAAAGCATTCCTTTCTATTTATAAAATGTCGAAGGCACGCAGTCAACCGTTCTTGGAATTTATATGCCAACCTGTTGATCATTTTGAATCCTGACAAATAATTGCTTGTGAAAATAGAGTTGAAGATGTTGTTTTCATTTGACAAAGAGCAATATTTCGAACATACTTCAATCATTGACCTATTTGTATTGTAAGTTAAGAAGTCAAGCGGCTGAGAACGACTGAATCACTGACGCAGAACGCGTCATGTTCATTTGCAGAATAGCTTAGCCTGAATGTTTAATTTCATTTGCGGAAATAACATGAAAATTTTACCTATAACTGTTCGTGAATAGTTTTTAAACGCACGAAAGAGTTTAAAAAGTGTAGATAGCGACCACATAAGTATGTTTTGAACTGATCAAAGGAGAAACATTAATTAATCCTATCATATCGTCAAACCGACAAAACGTGAACTGAGTACTTCTTGACAAATTTGCGTGGCGAATGAAGTTTTCGAATGGGAAGCCCATATAAATATGCATACAAAGTACAACAGTGAATTATGAAAAAGTTTATTTCTAGCATTTTATTACTTTAATATTTTCTACCTTGCTATAGATGCATCTCAAGATTATTTGCTTCTAGCCAAAGAATCTTAAAATGATTTGCTTCTTGCCAAAGAACTATCTCCGGCGTATCGCGTAACGACAAGGCAATGCAGGAAAAATTAAACACAGCCACACTTACAAAAACGTAACAGTCAGAACAGTTAAACTGCTTGCACTAAAGTAGTCATTTGCCTTATATTGAGTAAAGCTCAACAGTTTACTGAGTTTCAAAATTTAGATTATTTGAAATGCTATTTTTGCTTTAAGACAATTAACCCAGCTGCTCTCCTTGTTTGACGGTTCACTACTAGAACGTATGCATTTGATTGTTATAATTCTCATAAGTTGGGGTAGCGGTTTGCGATAATAAGTTAAAAACTACACTAAGGAGAGATGACATCCTCGCCGTGCCATTCGGCAAGTCTTAAACAGGAATAGTTATTAATGTAAATCCAGTTCTATTCCCTTCCGCTTTGCTCAGCCGAATAGAAGACATTCTATTATAAGTAAAGGAGACAAATAACACAACAAATAGTGGAGGGAGCCGCCAGCAATAATCGAGTTTATTAACACGAATCTGAGACACGCTGAATACAGATTACAAGCCAGAGAATATAAGAAAATGGTACACGCTATTTTAAACAACGATATTTACACCCTCTTACAATAAGGAAAAAACAGCCTCGAGTTAACTGGTCGGTGTCAAGTGATGTGATATTCACAAGGAGTGGTATATAAAGGTCTAATTGTCCCAGTGCAAACTAATACAAAGCAACCTAATTAAACACCTAAAATAAATACATTTTTATTACCTCAGGAATATATCAAAAAGAGCTTAGCTCAATCTGTATGGCAAATACGTGTACAATGTTCATAATTCCATTACGTAAAACTGAAAGAAGAAATTGTGTTCACTGTAAATTATATTTTTAGTCAGTGCATAGTGCCTGGAAATATATTTATTAGTGACTTGTTACGGTTAACCTTTGACAATGTGTTTCTTGTCCTTATAATCCATTTACGTTTCGTTGCTAATACACTAATGTGCAGGAGATATTGTGAAATGGTAAAAATTAGTTTACACTAAGCTAGGTTATTTTATTTAATGGCCCATTGAATTGGGCAAATGGTTCCTTCCAATGCAAAGTTAAACCAGAAATGTTCTAGAACTTTCTTTAGTTGTTTGTTGATCATAAACAAATTTTCCTAACGATGCGTTTAAAAGAATAGTGAACAGCAAGAATTACAAAAATGATATCATCTGTTAGGTTATTAACCTCTGAATTAACTATAAGAAACAATTCTGTAAGGGTTTTCGGAATGAAATTCTGCGACATTTGTGAAACAGACGGTTGCACATACCAGCTTAAAATCTGCCTCTTCCTTCCCTCTTAATAATCCATTAGAAGCAGTAATATTTCTCGTAAGGGTTTTTTCGGAATGAAAAGCTCGCGACATTCGTAAAACAGCGAGTTGGAATTAGTGGCACATAATTTGTTGAATTAACGTCTCCCTCTTTACGAGTTACAGCAATAGTGAATTTCTCTCATGGAATTCAACCATTGTTGAGCTCAAATCATGTGTATGAATTATTTTAAAATCGAAACAGGTATGGAACGTGACCTTTCACCGAATTTGTTTGTCTAGTTGTCTTGCATCTATTCTCATTGTGGTATAAGCTGGCTCGTTATTGTTTAGGCCTCAGTTATTCCCACTTTTATATCATCGTTCTACCTAAGATACCCCAGTAAAGCTGAGGAATATATCATTCTGTGCAATGTTTTCTTGCTGTATACCACGAAACAAATATCTCTGTGAAGGCAAAATTTCTTTATCGTATCAAGATATCTTGGGAAAATGATTTACAAAAACGAAAGCGCGGGAGCTTGTCGGCAGGTTTCACAAACCTCCCTGAAATTTCATCGGCAAAATTTCGAGTTTAAAGGCTATCATCACTCCAGCAATTAGATGTTATGAAACTTTATTATAGTTGACATCACATTCTCTTAAAAAACACTGTGTCTAGTGCCCCATGGCGACAAACTTCAAAATAGTTGGAAAAAAGAACTTCTTACAGTGAACACAGCTGTTACTAGAGCCGTTTAACCTCAGCGCCATTTTTTGTGTGAAACGTGCAAGAATTGGTACACAGATATACAGAAACTGTTCATAAAAGAAGAGGAACAGTTGCTATGAACACATCACTGTTTTTTAAATGTAAAGATCAAGTACGAATCAAACAAAGATCTGTTTATTAGATGCTTTTACACGGTGTTCATTCTGTGACCAGAACTGACGTTCGACGACTTAGCGTGTTTTCAGCTAATAGAAAAGACCAGGAGCTCAGCGAGAGGCATTGATGAACCAGCCTGAAGGAAGTGTTATAATGGACACACAGTGGGCTAACACTACACAGGCTATCTGCATCAATAACTGACTTAATAAGCCTTATATTCAATTTTGCTACCCCCCCCCACCCCACCCATCTGACTTGAATGGGGGTTTAAAACGTATATTTTGTAGGTGTACGCACAACTTAGAAACGAGGTAAATAGACTTTTTAACCTATTTATGACCATTTTTCTTGTTCATCTCTGCATTTTTAGACCGTGTTGAAGTACACTAAAGCAAGCCGTTAAAAACAAGATAGGCAGACGGTCATGGCAACGATCACGTGGTTACAAATATTTGTGGCGGTATTTCAGCTCATAACATCGACTTCTGGTAAGAGAAAACTGCCATCAGACAGTTTTTTTCGGCTAACTAAAACGCTGCCTCTAGATCTGAGGTGGTGTATTTTTTTCCACGTATAAAGTATAAGTATAAATGTGAAATGGTTAAATTTAGCTTACTGGTGAAATACATGCCGTGGTCAAAATACTGAGCTACCAAAAAGTTCTGTTCTCGAGACTAACTGGCAACCTTAACTGAAAATATTCCAGGTTCGATTTAACAACAATCACGAAGAAAATGATTCTCACTCAAGTTTCAGTCGTTGTCGTAGAAAGTTAAATAACATTTGTACTGTGACATCTACCTGAAAACAGTATTTTTACTTTTTCATATTTTCGACTTAGTATGGTTTGTAAAGCTAAAAAACTCTTTCCCCAATCGTTGACTTATCAGTGAGATCAATGACTTATCGATGACCGTGGCCTGTTGATTCAGCTTTCATCGATTATTCGTGGATCATCGGCGATAATCAATGACTAAAACATTGATTACTCATCGATTACCCATCGACCTCATTGACATTAGTGATGTAGCCTATTAGTTACGTTTGGAGTTCGTGAATACACTGTACGGCTACTGAGAGACATGAAATCGTCAGTTGACTTTTCGAAACCAACACCCTGGTAATTGTCCCTAAGTATTGATTCCAAAGCAATTTCATTTCAATTCAATTTCACTTCATTTGATTCCAAAGCATCTTCTACTGGCATTTAACCTTGTTTATAGGCACGTGTAATGAGACCAATGTTGGAATTCGTAACGAATTAAAGGTCATTCCTGACGCTCAAATGACTGCCAGCTCAAACAATGGAAACAATTTTCTGCCTGAATTTGGTCGTCTGGAAGGAACAAGCGCTTGGTGCCCAGATACAGACCCTGCAGACGGGGACCCATATCTTGAGATAAACCTGGGTCAAAAATACGATATTTGTGGGGTGGAGGTGCAAGGGCTACCTGGAGCCAGTGTGACAACAAATTTTACTCTCAGCTATTCCAGTGATAATGGATCAACATTCGTGGACATTCAGGTATTGTCATGCAGTTGAATATGTCACCTCCTGTCAGTGGCAGCTTCCCCCCCCCCCCCCCCCACCCAACCCCCTCCACCCGCTGGCTGATCGTATACTCAACTTTATCATGCTATTCATTTTTTTAATTAAAACCCTATAGTTTTAGACGCAGGCTAGCTTTGTTTAATGATGTCAAAAAAGAAACTGCCATATTTAGAAGCACCTTCCGTCCCATAAGCAAGGATGCTATTTCGAAAAGCAAAACGAAATATCAGAGCATCAGAGACCTTATGGCAAGAACCAGGAGAGCAAATTAAAAGAATCAGCATTACCGGCTTCTTGAAATCAAGCCATCTCCACCTCGAATTGATAAGAGGCACTGAATCACAGAGCAGACAATGTATGTTTAGACTCACATAATGTAACTTTCCATGAAAAAACGTTTTACTTGTAAAATTGATTATTTTGTTACCGTCGGGTAAAATTTGAGGAAAAAGAGAAACTGTTGTATCTCGTTTCGGCAAGTTAGAAGTTAGTTACGTTAGTTTGTTAAAAGAGCTCAGTATAGCCAAAGAAAAGTGATTATATTAAACAGTTGGATTATGAGCTAGAGATTTCTATCACGCGATAGAAAACGAGAGCGAATAACTGGTTTAGGACGTATATATCTACTAGTCGTTGGAAACTTTATCTAAGTCAGACACCTCGAAAACGTAAAGAAGCGGCCGTCATGTTGTTAACAAGGGCACACTGCTACGCTACTCACTATCTATCACAGAATAGATAGCGAGTAGCTTAGCCAATCAAAGAAGTGCATTCGTGATAGAACGCTAGGAGGTTTACACTAATTAACAATTAGATTATGAGCTCGAGATTTCTATGAGGTGATAGTTGATGAAGCCGAAGGCCGAATCAACTATCACCTTATATAAATCTCGAGTTCATAATCTAATTGCTTTAGTATTTAGTTCTAACTGAAATTTGCTTCAAATAACGATTCCAAATATTTTTGGTCGTAATATTAAACTTCTCGCTTTAGAGAATTCGCTCAGACTAACTTGTCAGTTTGACGTTTTCAGTTGTGTGCGCGTGCTTATCAGTTTCTTTCAAAAAAAATTCGAGTGTTTTTTAATTCCAGAAACCGTGGACGTCCTTTTTCAGTCTTCTCAGAAATTTAATTATCCTGTTGTCTTTACATGTTCTCTCAAAACTTCGGAGAAACGAGAAAACGCTGAAATTGTATCGACCACACCAAGCCACTGAACACTAATGGCTGATAGAGTGCAATGGCTCAGCCAATCAGATTGCAGCATTTGCATTAGTGTTCAAGTAGAATTCTACTAGTAATGGTTAGAAGAACAATATTGCAGCAACTTTAATCATTCGGGACAACTTTAATTTTGGGTAACGTTTAGATTCTTTGAGCAACTTTGTGAGAAATTTTGAGGATCTTCTTTTAAAACTGTTTGGAGAATCTCGGGGACTCATCAGGGTTTTGAGCGAGAATTACCTAGTACAGCATAATAAACAATACTGCGTAAAATTACCGCTCAATAGCTTTCATTTGAATGGTCACATACTAGGGTTTCATCCGCCTTAGCTGACGGCAACCTAAACCACCCCAATAATGCACTCTCCACTAAATTAAAAGTGTTTTTTTCTCCTTTTTTTAAACTCCCTAACTACTACAGATTTGTTTGAAGGGGAAACTCGCTGCAACGAAACGTGTTCCAAATAAGAAAACACATTGTTACCATTAACAGTAACTTGTGTTCATATCTTCTCAGCGATTTGATGGAAGTGCAGCTGACGGTGATGTTTCGGACTTCCATGAACTGCCATCGACCATAACAACGCAATTTATCCGGTTTCAACCGGTTTCAACGTCCATCTGTTTGAGAGTAGAGGCCTATGGGACACCAGGTATTAATTTTTTTTATGCACATTCATTTGCCAGAGTCATAGAACTTGAAATTTTGCAGCTTTTTGTACTAAATTGATAGAGGGTTAATCAGAGAAACAATTGGACAAAATGAACATTTTGACTGATAGGTGGTGGGGGCGAGAGATGGGGAGGGGTGCTTGGGGTGCTATATATAGGTATGTAGTCCATCTACTGTGAACGTCTGGGTGGTCGGATTGATAGACCTCTCTATCTGGTTACGGGTATCGTTCGTTTTGTCAACCAGTGCGGAAGTTGTCAGCAGACTCGGATTTAATCCCAGGCTAATTCTAATGGTGACTTCCGCTCACAAGCAGTTTGTGGAAAGGTCGTCATGCACCTACAACCGAGCGTGTGTCGCATTGATTGTGCCGGTTACTGTATTTTCTATGGCTTGAAAGCTTCCTTGTTCGACCCTCACCCAGACGATCACACTATACATTAGATTCGACACGGCAGAAATTCGACGTCTGAATCAGTGTCGCATTTCTGTCGGATAATGCGACAAGACCAGTCGAACGTGCGGCAGAAATGCGGCAGCCGATTCAGACGTCGAATTTCTGTCGAATCTAATTCGTTGAATTGAATTGGACACGGCAGAAATGCGACGTATGAACCGGGCCTAAGGCCAATACATTATGTTAATATATTGAGCATGCGTAAATGTTTTCCCGCCAAGGAAAAAGAAGAAACTTGGCCATTCTCGACCCAATGCAACCTGAACATATTGCAACATATGCTGCTCTGTTGTCAGCCTTCTCCTTCTCGTTCCATTGGCGGACAATTTTTCGCAAAATTAAAGTCCTTCGTCGCTCGGTATTTTCGTCCGCCATATTGAATACTCTACGTTTAAAACATTTTCCGCTGGCCGACATACCCGACAGTATAAATTCACACAAAATCGCATGACTGGTTTAGTTAAACGATATTGCGAAATATAAACATCAAATTAGTTTTCTCCTCCTTTAAAACTGGCTCCCTATTAAGTGTGAAAGATTCTATCCCTTCGTGCAGATGTCGTGTATAAATATAAAAATAAAAAAATATCCAACCTTTATTTGCCCTCTGCAATGTTCATAGCACAAGTGCTAATGGGACCGAGCAATCAACTGAAACAAATAATTCAAATTGAACATGACATTGTTAAGATATCCCAACTGGCCGGAGGCAAACCAGTTGGCTATTTACAAGCGTAGCCGAGGATTTTTTTCTATATGTTTTTTGTTATTTTTTTTTCCCTATTAAGTGTGAAATTGATTCTATCCCTTAGTTCAGGTGTCATGTATAAATTTTCTTGTGCAGGCCGTAACGACTGCCAGCTGACGAGCTCTAAGCTTCAGGGATTGCTTTCACGTGATTGATCAAGCTAGCACCACCTTCCAGCGTCAATTGATGATGGTTCCATTTTTTCCGCAACTGTTACCATGGAAACAAGAATTATGTTTTTCTGTTTCTCAGTTGGTAACTATTTTCTTTATCAAGGTTTAACAAATAATTTTGTGAAATAAAATGGAATTTTTTTCCTTCTTCTTTTGTCAGAGGGAGTGGATGTCACATGCAATGAAAATGATATACTAGTAGAAATCGATCAATCAGTTCACAACATCTCTGACCCAAGTGTTCTCAGCCTGATAAACAACAGCTGCCAAGCCACTTCTAATGCATCGTTCATTAACTTCGATATTACTCTGGGAACATGTGGGACTAGGGTCGTCATCTCCACAGACGGATTGACATCATTTTACCGCAACACAATTACAAGCTCTGCTGAGGCAACGGAGTTTGAAATCATCTGCTCGTATATCCGCGAAGCAACATTTCTTGGCGGAGGTGAGTGGTAAATAAGGTAACGGTTAAGTCTGCATACGAGTCAACTGGCCCCTCAGGCCGGAGCTTATCCCGGATTCTGTAGCATGAAGCGACTAGGAGTATTTCTACTCGCCCCCTCTGGATGAGAGGCTAGTCCATCGCGGGGTTAGCCCCAGCATTAAGTGCGCCGGCACCCATTTATACACCTGGGTAGAGAGACGCATTATATATGAGAGGAAAATGTCTTGCCCAAGAACACAACCCAATGTCTCCGGCCAGGATTCGAACTCGGACCGCTCGCCGCGATCCAGAGACGAGAGCACTAACCATCAATATCAGACCATCACGCCTCCATGAGTAGTAAATAACTGAACCTTTTTTACCTTGCCTGCCTCATCTGCATGCAAGTAATTAATTAGCGGATTGCATGGGAGAGAGGTTGGTTGTTGGTTCCTAACGTAGATAAACTGGTGGGGCTTAGAAATTAACACAGCACGCTTCTCTTTTGTTGGCAAGTGATGGGAGCGTGTAGGAAACCGTTAAGAATGATATACATTTCATTTTTCTTCACAGTGTAATGGCCAGTTCACTTTATAAGAGAGGCTTGTAGGGATTTCCAATACTTAAATGAGATGTTCACTAGTTATGTCATGCATCAGAAAGTGTCCTCATCGATAAAAGTTCAGATCCAAGACGCACGTTAACCACCTTTGTCAAAAACAGGGTGGTGTGCAAACGCCCAATATCCTAGTCCTGTATGTAAGACAGGATATACGTGTGGGAATCACAGTAGCTGTGTTCAACGTTGCTAAGCTTTGGAAATGTTTTGCTGTATACTTCAACTATGATTTCTACAGGCCTGTTTGCGACATGCGCGAGAACTACCCGGGCGGGGGGGGGGGGGAGGTCTCCCATATGAAAATTTCGGGGATGCTCGTCGGAAAAATTTGAATTAAACTCCTAAAGGAGACCAATCTGGGCGTGGCTCGATCTTTATTTGGCCCCTAAAAGACATTACTTAAAACAGAATGGGCTTGATTACCAGCCGAAGATAGACTAGATACCGAAGATAGACTCGAGATACCAGCGGAAATCGAGCCTAAAAACGGAAATAAGAGCGTTTTTTTATTATTATTTCTTCGAGGACACCCTAAATGATCAGCTTTGACAGCTAAAAATAGTGGCGTTTCGTCAGAATCCTTGATTTATACTCCTAAGCGAGACGACGAACATCCTCGACCTTTTCATATGGGAGTTCCCCAGGAAAGAACTCAAAGAACTGACATTCAAAGGAAACCGCAATGACTTTGGTTAATTGATGTAATAATAAGTGTGTTCAAAGGGTTAATAACCAGAATCAACCAATCACGGATTACATAATTTACAGTACAATATTTTTCAAGTCCTCAGCTTAGCAATGTCCCAGTATTTCCACTAGGTGATACTGTAGTCTCATGTCTTAGGCTTCTAAAAGAGTAACTTTTTGACTTTTTCTTCCAGCTCTCCTTACCGTGTTTTGTTTTTGAAACTGTCAAACGTTACGTCGACTTTCAATCAACAAATTTCATGCTTTTAAGTTTACGCAGACTTTTTAGTCCGTGAAGGAGGCAATTTCAACAGTGTAGTAAATCTTTCCTTCAATAAGCTTGCTGCGGACTGTACTTGGAAAATATCGGCCCTTGGTCTTTTCTGCACAGACCTCGTCGCGCTCTCTCTGTGCTGTTAAGTCCTCGACTAAATGGTTTACCCGTAAGACCCGTGTGCTTGTTTAGTAAGATATATATCTATACTGTACTGAAAGATGAATGCGTAATAAGCAAGCAAAAACAACTAGACCAGAATATATTTCTAACCAACAGGTAGTGGAGAATTCAACTTTAGGATGGAAATATTCACCGATGATGGTTTTACGACAGCTTCCAGTGGCACGATATCACTGGGAACCGAACTGTACTTTAAAATTGAAGTGGAAACTTTTGGCATAGACACTGAAATCCACCTCACAAATTGCCGGGCAACAACTAGTGACGATCCGGATGATCCTGCAGCTGTGGTTTATAAGATCATCGAGGATGGGTAAGATATTCAACAATTAGATTGGTGAACTCGAATTAAATTTATATACCTGCGAAATATCCCTCTATTTTTTATTCCGCGTGAAAATTTCACAGTTAACTGCGAATCACCATTCTTTACACCATGCTATAGAAAATACAGCCAATCAGAATACAGGAAAGCTGTTGTACATTCGACGGTAATACACGTCACCCAACCTTCCCATCGTGCGCTGCGCGTTTGTCGCATTGAATTCTTTGTCTGCCACACCGTAAAAAATAATAAAAAATAATAACATCAACAAGTTAAAAGGCGTCGAGGAGACCTCCAAACATCACCAGGCTTATAACAGGAGGCCACCTCAGTTGTTAATTCGACTTCGCCTCGTCTTGGTGAATATTTATCAATGTTCACTTTACCATCAGCGAATAATTGTTAAATAGTGTATAATCAGTTATTAGGAAAACGGCGGTAAAACAACGGAGTTACGGGAAAGAAAAATGGCAAGCGCGTGCAATAGTTTTAAGATTGTGGAGAAATGCTAGGTTTTAATTCTTGTTTTTCAGGATTTCGAAAGTCAACAGTTGATGTAGGAACGTTTTTGGTACACGTATAAATTTATTTTCACTGCATGGTCCAGTGCGGAGAAGTACCTTATGGGAAATATGAAAGCTCCAAGCGCCATGTACAGCGGTTGGAAATTTCAGTCATTCTTGACGTCTTTGGTTTTTAGGCAAAATGTAGTGGTGAACAATAAAAGCAATTTAGCGTTTATGTCTCGGGCCTATGGACTGATAGTTACCTTGTAAATTTTAAGTTCTAAAAAAACTAATATTAGTCCGAGAACGAATATAAGCCATCAAACATTTTTTGTACACCTTTCTCGGGCTAGTGTTAGTTTTTTTTAGAAAGTAAAATTTCCAAGGAAACTATTAGTCCATACGCCCGAGACATAACCGCTCCATCGTTTATTTAGCGTGCAATGGCTGGGGGTCTGCTGTGTAATTAAGCAGGGGCGGATTTAAGTTGGGTAGATTAGGTGGCTAGACCCCCCGCTCTGTTTTGGAGAATCAAAACATAAAATAAAAAGTGAAAAAGGTTTTGAATATGCCAGAAATAAAGGAAAACGCTCTAGACAGGTACCTTAATTTAGTTTCTACTTTGTGGCATTGTTAGTATTTTTGATGAAACAGTTCTCAATAAGGTCCAACTCTCAAATTGCAACATTTTGGAGGCCTGGCCCCACTGATAGATACCAGTCACTGCCCTTTGAGAAATCCTGGATCCGCCCCTGAATGAAGTTCCTGAGGAGACTAAAACTAGGATCTTCATTTTTGATAAATCGCACTCAGCTAGGCCGCTCTTTAATTTTTGTCTTATTTTTTTTTAGCTGCAAGGTTGCCAGCGACTCCATTGTCACCGGTTACGACTGCACCACAACTACTAACATCCAGACCTTTGATCTTTCTGTGTTCCGTTTTACTGGTTCAACGACCGGAGATTCGATTTATTTTCATTGTCAAGCAGTGGTCTGTTTAACAAGCAATACAGGTTCCATATGCACAACTCAATGTAATGATTGTACCGCCGGTGGCAAGAGAAAGAAACGCGGTCTGGGGGATCACTCAAGGAATGACCTTGCTGAGGAGAATTTAGTTCTTGGTCCATATCAGATAATAGACAACGTCGATAACGATGATGCCGTTGGTGATGGAAGGACAAAAGCAGAACGTATGTTGGTATATTGATTGCTGGGTACTTTTGATGGCTGGAAACATTAACCATTTGAGACTCTAAGTTCAATTTAGTACTGTCATTGTCTGTAGAGCTTTGACCTTTGACTATTAAGGTAGCATAATCGTGTCTTTTTCAGTAGCTCTTACAACGCTAGTCTGTTCCTAGATGCACATATCTTTTAGATATGTACAGGCTGAACACTTATTGCTCTTAGTGTCAGAGGCGGGGAATGAAAACATCCTTGATATAATGCATATTCCTTGTTCGAAGCTCAACGTATTGTTGTTGTTATTTTTTTCATAATACAATGTTCCTTTCTAACCGCACTTTCTATAATCAGCTCTAGCACCCTATACCTTCTGCATAGCTTTAGAGCATCCATTTTCTCTCATGCTGCTATCGGAATGGCCTGAAACAACAACCTAAATTTCGTTTATTTATTCGTAAACGAGAGACTTTTTATTGAACTAAACCCTGCGTGAGTGTTCTCTGTAATAATTTGAGGGCGAATATTTTCCTGAAAAAAGGAACACTTGTGTACAGTCTCTGTGGTATGCACAGCCCCCAAGGGAAAACTAGGAGCAGAGCCATCGTTTATAACAGGCAAGGCACTTGCCTCAGTCGTTTTTTTTTTCTTTTTTCTTCTTCATTTTTTTTTTTTTTTTTTTTTTTTTTTTTTTCGTTTTCATTTTTTAAACTCATCATAACCACCCTTGATACTTAGAATGAGAAATTAACCATGGACATTGCCTCAGTCAGAACCTTTTCATGGACATTGCCTCAGTCATTTTTTTTTTCTGGCTGCGGTCTTCACAAAAAAAAACGAATGAAATATTTTTGCCGTAATTCCCGAGGGTACATGCTCAAAATTTATTATCCAACTGCAGCGAATACCGTCCAAATAACAGTAAAAATATACAGCGATATTGTACAGTTACTTGTACAGTAGAAAACCTGTTTGCCAGACAGGTCGGCGCGCGCACGCGAAACTGTCACGCTCTCCCTCTTTCACTAATAAATTTTTGACTACAGCAGTTGGATAATAAATCTCTTATTAGACGTTTTGGTGTGTAGTATCGCTTTACATTTTTACTCGTTGTTTGTATTTTGACTCACCTTACCGGCTCGTCAAAATACGGCACAACTCGTAAAAATATACAGCGATACTACACACTAAAACATCTAATAAGATATATATATTCTCTCCTTACAATATCAATACAAAGTCATGTACACAGGCAATGGAAAGAAAAGAACATCATCAACTATGACATCATGTCTTTATGAAGCTATTACCAATATCTCATCAGTCTGTTAATTAATTAGTAAATTAACTATTAATTAGCGTTAATTAATTTTCTGTTTTTTTTCTTCAGATCCTTCCGAAACTATTGAAGACAGTAAAAACTTTCCAGTTACTATGGTGATCATTGTATGTCTCGGTTCTTTGGTTGCCATAGCGATAGCCATTGCCTTATTTGTCACGATAAGACTTTCCCAGAGTTCTCGTGGGCTTGCAGTAAAAGATGTCACCGTTGACGTCGCTAAGGATAACTTGGCATTTGATGAACTTGACGTAAAAGCCTTGAGCATGAAGTCAAATGAAAACCTAATATCGTCGTAAGCCGATATCTCGTTCACACCAGCATTGTTTAACTAAACACGGTTCAAAATAAGTCGCTGAAACCGCGCACACCTCCCACCCCAAACCTGTTTGATTAAAATATGTTAATTAGCAAGTTGGTTTAAAATTTGTTCTTTAAACAACACTGCAAAGCGCTATCGACAAATTAGAAAAACTTAAACCTGATTTAGTTAAACTAGTTCAGTTGGTGTGAATGGGGCATTAATAAAACATTTAATAAGTAAGTCTATTCAATATTTTAAAAAAAAATACAGTCCAGGACGACTGTTGACTAGGATATAGCTAATCCCGGATTGAATAACGTTATTTGTGAATTTTTGTAAAGATTGGTTATTACATTTTTCTAGCCAGTTTCAATTTTTGCTGCGACATGCTCGGCTTGTCGACTTACGTTCTGACAGTAGCAGTAACGATGACAATGTAAAAAAAACTGGATCAATAGTATATATTAATGGACTCTTGAACAACATCTGGTGGAGAAATTACGCGGTTTTCGCTTGAGTACCAAATAAACAAAACAGAAGTAACCACTCTGGCCAATCAGAAAGAACGCAGACATCCATTGAACCAATCAAAACACCAAGGGTATGCATGAAGTTAACGAAAGCGCGGGAAAACTTGTGCGCGCGACTCACGATTGTTTTTTTTTTTCTTTCTTCTGATCGAATGATCAGAAGGATCGTGTGACCCGGTCACACCCAATTAGCTTCTTGTTATGGTTTAACTGCAAGTTACTAAAATTTATTGCACTATATAACGTTTATGAGTTTAGCTTCCATTTTCCTTAATTGTCAAACACGATGTTTTGCAGGAAATAATCTAAATTAATTTTGAATAGTGCTTTGATGAAATATACGGGGCCACATATATATCACGCAATTCTAGTTCCATAGCGTAATCATTTATCACGTTGCGCCCGTTAGTGTAAAGTTTCAAATGCTGTTTTTGCAATCGTTTTACACTAGTCCTCTCAAACTTATTTAATGTAATAAGCATTACATATAAGGAAATACTGTTTTATTATCATCTCTGTTAAAATCTTGGCTCTTAGTCTTGAATTATAAATGCCATAACAAATGCCTTTGTGTTTGCTGTTTTTATGGCTTTCATTAATTAGGATTTTCTTGAATTTACCTCGGTGAATCGAAGTCTTTTCTTTTCTATGTGGATGCCGGTAAATCACACCACAGATCATGTTACGTTGAGATCCATTTTGCATTTCTACCCACAGGCATCCACATGGTAACATGCAAAACGTTATGGAATTTGTTAACTCTACTATTCAAAAGATTGATGGGGAGAATAATTTCTGCATCTTCTTAGGAGATTTTAATCTTGACCTTCTTAAACTGGATTCTCACCCAGATATAGATACTTCATTTCAGTCACAGAAATGCAATATTTTGTTATTATGTTTTTTTGTTTTGTTTTGTTTTTTACAGAACTTTTGTTCTTGTTTAAATCGCTTTACCTCATATACTTGTTATTGTTTCAGTGGAAATACGGTATTTCAGAGTTCCTAACCGCTCACGAGAATGCTATTTGATCCTTTCAAGGTCTTTTAATGGTGACGATTATTAATATGACCCTTTTAAGACGAATTCTGAGGGAACTTCTTTTCAACGGACACCCTGTATTAAGCGGACTAGCATGGGTCCCGAGGGTGTCCCCTAAAACAGGTTTGACTGTATTATGGAATACGCGCGATGGACTAAATGTGTTTGAAAGGAAAAAGAAAAGAAAACCATTACTACTAAGATGTTTCTTGTGGTAAACTGAGAATGAACATTAAACACTTTTATTACTACAGCAACTGGGTTGTTCCCTGCAATTCTGTTCAGCTGAGAAAATTGACCAAGTGATGGAAGGTGTACTGTGGATGGAACCCTAATGTGTTACCATTCACACGACGAAACGCTGTTGAGTTGTAATTTCATGGGCTCCGTTGCTGCTTTGTTTTGTATTATGGCAAATGAACTTTAAAGTATTTCAGTAATTAACTTCTCTTGAAAGTGAAGTAAAGTTGAAGTAAGGTAAGTCTTTATAGCTTTTTGAAAATAGAAAGGCTGATTGTTTCTGGTAAAACGTAACTGCACTCAGTAGAGGAAGGCTAATAAGGCCGGCCCAGGTCAAACGCCGAACTTCACATGAGACGAACTAAACTGAGCGAATTAAGTTCATGATAAGTTCGACGTTTGACTCTGAGTTCATCCCACTGAATTTAGATCGTCCAGCACGTTCTATACGTGTGAAACAAACGTGTTGGTCGATCTAAGTTCGAATTAAGATCGACGTTTCACCTAACGTTCGGCTTTACCCGTTAGGATTGACCGTCAAATTGCAATTTAGTTCGTTTCATGTGAAGTTCGACGTTTGAGCTAGGCCTTAGTCTCTGCTACCTTAGTCACTCTTATTTCTATTTTCATATCTAAAATACTTTCCACCAGTTTCATTACACGATATCGAGTAATTCAAGAAAACGAATTTGTACCCGCGTGTTTCAATGGGTTCGCTTGGTTGAAAACCAAATCTTCTCTGATCACTGAATGCGGTAGGAGCAAAGTTTACAACACTTTTGTTGTGTTGCAACGAATTATTTATAGAGAACGTTATCTCGCCTCATTCTTTTTATGCCGAACTGAAAACTATCAAAAATGCAAAAATGGTGGTTTGTTTTTGTTTTTCTCCTTGTTTTCCAATTCATTGCTGTATTGTTCCATTCGGTAAAGGGAACTAAAATGAATTTCGTTCGAGCTTGTCTGCTTGTGTCTGCATGTTACTTATCCACAAGGGTAGGGGACTCATGTTCGTGGGTCTGCGGGGACCTACACACTTGGACCTAGGACTAGAAGTTTATAATAAGAAGAATAATCAACTTTCTTTATTGAGGCTAACACAGAACTGTAATCATTGAAAAACCAGTGGCCCTCTGGGCCACAAATATTCTGGGTAATAAATATTTGCAGAATAAAAAGATGACGTGTTATAAATTAAAAATATAGAAAGATTCTCAAATATGCAACGATAATATAAAAAAAAACTAAGACATGAGACACACTAAAATAAAAATAAAATAAAAGTTTGCTGGCTGAGTGAGTCCCAACATTCACTTCAGCCTTTTTCTAGATGAATCACTGTTCCATTCGAAGCGGGGCTTGAAGCCGAGTGTGTAAGGTTTACGGTCAAGTTCTTAAAGTTGCAAGAGTAAAGGAAAACAATTTTATCTTTAGATGCTTTTGTATTACCGTTAAAAAATAAGTCTAAAACGTAAATAATACCGCAAGTCCATACACAAAATGTAATTTTGTTGGATTACGCAACCAATAATGTCCTGTTTTACAGGGGGTGGGTCATGTAATTTTCAACCTTGATTTAGAGGTGGGTCACTCAGTTTTGTGCCAAATGGAAGGGGTGGGTCATGTGTTTTCTATATCCATCTCATTTTCCAATGCTCCAGCCCACCCACCACCTATACTTTATGACCAGTCCCTTAGGCCTACGTCCTGGGTCTAGTTCGTTTACCTCCTTTGAATAACCGTGTCAGAGATAAAAAACGAAAGTTAGTCCAGTGTATTTCCACAATGTCGTTGTTACTGCCAACATTAAGTCGACAAGTCAAGATTCCTAACACTGCAAAAATCTAGGCACACACTGTAACTGTTTTAGTTCACGACGAAATCGGTTTATCACTTGACTTCAAACTCAAAGTTTTTACTTCAAGTTCATCAAACGCCAAGTTATCCCTGGCGAGGTCAGCGGTAATATCTTTCACCGCAGGCCCACGAGAACTTTGAGAAAGTCTTATCATCACTAATGAGCCAATTACTATCGCCATGACAACCAAAGAACTGATACAGATAATGATCACCATGGTAACTGGAAAGTCTTCACTGTCTGCAATAGTCTCGGATGGATCTGAAAAGAGACAGAAAATTTATAAACTTGAACGGTTCTGACACAAACAGACTGATGAGATGAAATGTATTAGTAACAGCCACATTAAACCATTATGCCATAGTTGATGATGTTCTTTTTCTCTTTACCTGTCTTCAGCATGTACTCTTGAGAGTTACCTTTCCCTTTGTGCATATTCCCTTCAATATCGTGACTATATACAAGTTACGCAACGGTCTCTCGTGGTATACCATGCAATATCACACTTGTCACTTGTATTTTCTCAGTGTACACATAAGCTTTTAGACGAGTTTGTACACCAAGAAAATACAAGTGACAAGTGGAATATTCCATGGTATAGCACGAAAGAGCTTTACATAACTATTTTATTCCATGCCATAGAAAATACGGTGGCCAACAGAATCAGTGCGACATACGCGCAGAGCACGATGGGAAGGTCGGATGTAATACCGTCGAATATACAACGGCTTTCCTGTATTCCGATATTTTCTATGGCCTGGTATAAATACTAGTATATCCTTTTCGGCAAAATGTTGGCCTTCGATTCAACAGAACACACACGGGGTGTAGTTTACGGATGAGCTCGAAAATCCACCTGTCGTTTCAGGCCGATCACAAGAGGAGCGTGAGAATGGATGTTCTAAAGCTATGCAGGACGTAGAAGGCGCTAGAACTGATTTTAGAAAGAGGATTTAAAAAGGAACTTTGTCCTTTGTGATAAAAAAGCAACAACAACAAGATGGAATGTGCAATATTCGAGGAGGTTTTTGTTCCCCACCTCTGTCATAAGGGTGTAACATAGGTAATGGATTATGAGTACACAGTTGAAAAAGCTTTCTCCGCATAGGCGGACAAACATGGAGCAACTGAAAAAAATTCGCTTATTCTACTAATACATAAATCAAATTTAAGTTTTACAGACAATAATATTAGTAATAATATAAGTTTATATGGCGCGAATTTATATACAATAAGTTCATAGGGGTTTAGACTAAAAACTGTTGTCCAAGAATATTGTTTAAAAAACTAAAACCTGTTTCTCGTAGATTAAAGTGGACATAAAACGAGAGTGTTTGCCTCCTTTATTGAAAGTCTTAAATGGTAAATGTACCCCGCGGACCTTAAAATGCCCGACAATCAATATTGCCACATACCTTCTCTTTTTGTTTGTCCGCCACCAACGTTTTCATCATCATCGCCACTTTTGCCTTCGTCAGAGTTGTCTATTATCTTATACGGACCTAGAACCAAATGCTCTTCAGCAAGGTATTTGCTTGAGTGATCCTCCAAAGCACGTTTCTTTCTCATGCCATTGAAACAAGCAGCACATTCAGTTGTGCACGTTGAGTTGATAGTGCTTGTTAAACAAAGCACTACGTCGCAGAGGAAAAAAACAAAATCTCCGGGCGCTGAATCAGCAAAACGAAACACAGAAAGAACAAAGTGCTGGCTGATCGTAGTTTTGTTGCAGTTATAACCGCTGACAAACGGGTCGTCAGGTTTCTGACAACTGAAAAAAAAGAGAGAAAAATATAGAAAAATAGTAGTTTAGTGTGGTTTACAGAAGAACCCGACAGAACGGTTTTCAATTGACGTAAGACTGAAACCAAGTAATCGTTCCGACCAATCACAAAAGACAGAAATTGCACCTAACCAATCAAAACTCTACAGAACAAAGTGCTGGCTGGTCGTAAAAAGACCAGCCAGCAGACCAATCACAAAAGACACAGAAATTCCACCTAACCAATCAAAACTCTAAGCAAATACAAGTAGCCGACGCTAAGCGCGGGAAAATGTGCACGTGCGAGTCATGAGTAATTTTGGTTTTACTTCTGATCACGTGGTAAAATGGCGCGAGTTTTCTAAGCCAAGAGAGTGGCGTAGTGATGCAAAACCAAAGCACATGCGAGTTAGCTCTCGACACTGTAGTGGAAGCATCCTTCGAGAGCATCCGGTTTTTTTGGATCTCTTGTTGCCAAAAAACGAGATGCTCTCGCAGGCTAAAGTGGAAACAGCTCTATTATAATTGAAAATTTGGGTCACGAACGTCTAAGTGCAACTGCTATGAAAATGTCAGCTGTAAAGTCTGGCTCAGAGTTTTGAGATAAGGATGATTAATATAAGCGTTAACACAAGCAAAACCACAAGAATGTCTACACTGGTAACATACGCATGTGCAATGCGAGTTATATCGCTGGAGAAACAAGATAGCGATTGGTTGATCAATTCTTGCGTCTATGTTTGTACACAGTTTCAAGCCAGGTCTAGTTATGGGCATAACACTAGTGAAATAAGCATCAGCGCAACCACAATATAAAGAAAAATTTTTCTTTTCCTTGCACTTATGTTTGTGATTATTTCACCTTGGCGCTCAATAGCGTTTTCTTGTGCTTATGCTTGAGTACACCAGCAAGTGCTAGAGAAAGATGTGGAAACACTCGCCTGTCGGTTCGTGTTTTCACAACATTTCTCGTTCTCTCAACTTTCAGCGTTCATTCACGAATGCCGTTCTCTAATCGGCTGCACTACTCACTATCTGTTCTGTTGTAGATAGCGAGTATCGTGCCAGTTTGCGGTTGTGAACAAAATGGCAACCGCTTCTTTGCGTTTTGACGTGGCTGTGAAGAGGATTTAGATGATGTTTTGAACAACTAGAAGATTTATACTAACACTCAAGAGAAACACGAAAAATGTTTCTTGTTTCTAATTTTCTTACCCATTTTCAATGAAGATATAACCGTCAGGATCGTCCAGGTCGTTATTAGTTGCCCAGCATTTTCTCAGGTGGAGATCCATGTCTGCGTCAGTGGTTTCCACGTCAATTTTAAAGAACAAGTCAGTTCTCAGAGGTATTGGGCTACTGGGAATGATAGGTGTCGTAAAGCTCTCATCAGTGAAAATAGCCATAGAAAAGATGAAGCTTCCACTATCTGTTGATAGATATATTCTGCTCTTAGTTATCTGTGCTTTCTAATAGTACACACTAATCTTTCCTCGTTGTATATATATTCATGTATACCATTCCTTAGAAAATACAACCAATCAGAATATAGGAAAGCCGTTGTATATTCGACGGCATTACAACCAACTTTCCCATCGTGCTCCATGCGTATGTCCCATTTACGATTGTGTTGGCCAGTGTATCGTTCTTTGGCATGGTATATACATCTTACTAACCTCGTTTTCTTGGTCCGTACTGTAAGCTACGGACCGAGTTTTTTCCCCATCGATGGCCCAAGCGCGAAGCGCGCGGGCCATAAATTGATTTGAGGGAGGGCCAAAACGGGCATCTTTAAAAAGCCCAGTAAGCATCGTTTGTAGTCCCGACACTAAAAACGCGAGTGTGGCGCATCGCTAAACGTGCAACAACACCGGGTAGATAAGAAAATCGACATAAGCGAGAATCTTCAACCCAAGCACTGTCCAAAATCAATAGAATTCCACAAGTGAAATACACGTGTTTAAATTTAGGGGAGGGCCAAAACTAGCATCTTTAACAAGCCCAGTAAGCATCGTTTGGGATCCCGACACAAAAATTGCGAGTGTGGCGCATCGCTAAACGTGCAAGAGCACCGGATAGATAAGAAAATTGACATGGGCGACAGTCTTCAACCCAAGCACTGTCCAAATCAATAGAATTCCACAAGTGAAATACACATGTCTAAATTTAAGGGAGGGCCAAAACGGGCATCTTTAAAAAGTCAAATTAGCATCGTGTGGTATCCCGTTACCAAACTGAGACGAGAGTGTGTTGCATCGCTAAACGTGCAACAACAACGCGGACATAAGAAAATTGACATGGGCGACAGTCTTCAACCCAAGCACTGTTGAAATCAATAGAATTCCACAAGTGAAATACATGTGTGGAAATTTAAGGGAGGGCCAAAACGAGCATCTTTAAAAAGTCAAATAAGCATTGTGTGGTATCCCGTTACCAAAGACGCGACTGTGCCGCATCGCTAAACGTGCAAGAATACGCAGGAAAAAAGAAAATTGACCTGGGCGAGAATCTTCAACTCAAGCACTGTTCAAATCAATAGAATTCCACAAGTGAAATGCACTTGTGTAGATTTGAGGGAGGGTCAAAACTAGCATCTTTAAAAAGTCAATTAAGCATCGTTTGGGATGCCGACCGGCCAAAAAAAGCGAGTGTGCCGCATCGCTTAACATGCAAGAACACCAGGGAGATAAGAAAATTGACATGGGCGAGAATCTTCAACCCAAGCACTGTCCAAATCAATAGAATTCTACAAGTGAAACACACGTGTGTAAATTTAAGGGAGGGCTGAAACGGGCATCTTTAAGAAGTCAAATAAGTATCGTGTGGTATCCCGTTACCAAAGACGCGACTGTGCCGCATCGCTAAACATGCAAGAACACTGGGGAGATAAGAAAATTGACATAGGTGAGAAAACGAGGTTAGTAAGATATTTATTATGTCTCTACTGTGTGTCTAACGGGTTCGGGAACGATTTCTACTCACGCGGATTGGCTTCAAATTTCTGACGCAGCTTAATTTGAAATCGTTGTTAAGTGACTCTTACGTCGTTAGCAGGTTTAAATATACAATTTTAGAAGTAAAAGAAAGTTTTAAACTATTACTTGCTAAAAAAGTTGAGAAAACTTGGCGACAAATCACGAAACATTTTGGCGACAATAACGGCTTTAAATTTTAGCGGGCCGTACAGTAGAATACGGCTCACTAAATTGACCAATCACGGCGCGCGTACTAACGACGCTCTCTCGTGGTATACCATGGAATATTGCGCGAGTCACTTGTATTTTCTGGGTATACACACGGGCCTTTAGGCGAGTGTGTGTACCAAGAAAATACAAGTGACAAGTGGGATATTCCGTGGTATACCACGAGAGAACGCTGCATAACTAGTGTATATCTTATTAATAAAGCGTGTGGAAGAACAATCATCATCGTGACAAGAGGTCTTGACGGTCGGGGTCGAGCGTAACGAGTTTCGTACTGAAAAAGACCAAGATCCGATAGTAAGGTCCGAGGGGCTTGGTTGAGATCAGACAGTTTTGGTCTACAATAGAGTATAATTTACCGGAAAAGTGACCAGTGTAAAAATAATTTAGTCTCAAACGGATTCTTTACCCCGGGTTCTATAAATGAAAAAATGAAACTCAGAAGTGACCTTGTAAGATAGTAGTTTAGCTAGCGTATGTTGGACCACGATAGTGATAAAGTTTTTGCATTGAAAATATAGTTAGTCTGGGATAGGATAGGGGTCATTGCTGCCTAGGCCAGAATAGGTTTGCAAAATCAAGCTGATCATGGTCTAGCATAGGGTGAAGAATTAAGTTTTCCAGTGGCACACCCCCACCGAGAGATGTACGGAGTACCACGTGCACCCTCGGGATTTATGTATTACTCACCAGTGCCAAGCTGCGTCGGTTCTCGTATGTACGAGCAAATTATATCAAACTCCGTAGTGTTGGTGGAATTATTAATGATTTCGTTGCGGTAAAAGGATTTCACTCCGTCATTGGAGAAAACGACGAAAGTCCCACATGTTCCCAGAGTAATGTTGAAGTTAATGAACGATTGATTACTAAAACTCGGCAGGCAATTGTTGTCAATCAGGTGGAGGTCATTTGGATCCAAGCCAACGTGAACAGATTGATTGATTTGTACCTGTATATCGTTCTGGTTGCATGTGACTTCCACGCCCTCTGACAAAGGAAGAAACATACCATATATCTCATAAACTATTTCTAATTTTATAAACACTGTTCACATGATTAAATACAGTCATCACCAATTAAGAACAGGTGTAGAAAAATGCAGCCTAACAATCCAACGGATAATTTTAACCAAAGGAAGTGTACGCTGAACCCTGTCTTTTTTTTTTTTTTTTTTTTTTTTCTTCTTCTTCTTTTTTTTTTTTTTTCAATCATCCTGCGACGGTGAATTTTTTTAGGAAAGCGCTGTTTGCTTTTCTTCTTCTTCGACAGGGGGAGAGGGCTTTGGAATGGGTGGTGTACACAATCCCTTGGTTTGTCTAGGCCTAAACATATGATCTTCCATACCACTTAAATTCACATCTTTCAGGGTTCTGTCGTGTTAACTTAGCTTCAGGTCGGAGTGCTAAGTAGAATGTAATCTTCAAGTTTTCAATTACCTGGCTTACGTTACCGTCTCGAATTGTTCATTAGGTTCTCCTTATTAATCTTTCATCAACTTAGTGAAAAGAGCTAAAAATTTAAACCTAGTTTTAACTCTTAAGTCAGCAGATAATGTATTAATATACCTGGTGTCCCATAGACCTCCACTCTCAAACAGATGGACGTAGAAACCGGTTTAAACCGGATAAATTGCGCTGTTATGGTCGGTGACAGTTCATGGAAGTCGGAAATATCTCCGTTAGCTCCACTTCCATTAAATTGCTGAGAAGACAGGAACACAAGCTACTATTAATGGCTCAAATTTCAAAATTCATTTTTTTTTTTTTTGGTTTGTTTTGTATGCCGTACAAGGTGGCTCAAGTCTGTGCAAGGAACTGTTGTGTGTGAAAGCTATTAAACTTCCGTCTATTCACGTGGTACTTTTTATTATGCCAAACAAGACAATTTACGACTCCGTTGTAAAGTTTGTGGATGAAACTTTACTGAGTGTGTAACAATTCAAATGAAAGCTATTGAGCAGTACTTTCATGCGGTTCTGTGTATTGTGACGTACAAGGTTGTTCTATCTCTGATGTCCCTGGATGAAACCCTAATGCAATATGGTGACCAATCAAATGACAGCTAGCGAGCATTACTTTCATCTGGTGCTGTTTATTATGCTGTACAAGGTGGTTCTAACTTTTGAGTCTGTAGATGAAACCTTTGTGTGTGACCATTGAAATGAAAGCTATTGAGCAGTACTGTCGTGTGACGCTGAACTGCATGCATGTTTATTATGTTGTACATTGTACTTCTGAGTTCAGGCGTTGTGTGACTCATGAAGCCCTTGGCTAGTACTAAGTGTGCGACCATATAATGAAAGCTGTTAAAGGATACTTTCCCTGAGTGGGAGCCATTTCTACTTTGGGCTGTACGAGAATTTTTATTTGTGGTGCTATTAAGTACCGGGTTGTTCCACCCTCAGGAACATGAGTCGGGATGTAACCCTTTGTAATGTTTGAATAGTCAAAACAGGGCAATGGCGTTTATGTTGGAAAGTACTATGTGTTTTAGCTCTGTGTGAAATTCACTTCAAACTGTATACTTTGGATCGAAAAGGAAGGCTTCTTCTTGTGAGGGAAATTGGTAAGGCCAGTTTCAGTCCGAAACAATATTTTAAAAGTAGGAAGATCATTAGATGCAGGATTAAGTTGAGTCAGTAAGATCAGACTGAGGCAGGGGGAGAGAATCACTGATAGAAGGTGGCAAAATCTGACTGTATGACGTTACCTGGTTTGAATTGAAGTTAGCCGGAATAACATTCCATCATCGGAAAAGCCGAAACCAGCTTCCCAGCAGCTTCCCCCCCCCCCCCCTCCCCGCCCCCCTCCCCAAGGAGAGCTGCCACTGACAGGAGGTAACAAATTCAACTGCATGACAATACCTGAATGTCCACGAATGTTGATCCACTATCATTGGAATAGCTGAGTGTAAAACTTGTCGTCACACTGGCTCCAGGCAGCCCTTGCGCTTCCACTCCACAAATAACGTATTTCTGTCCCAGGTCTATTTGAAGATATGGAGCGTCGTCGCTGATGTTTGGACACCAAGCATTCATTCCTTGTAGACGACCAAACTCAGGAAGAAAATCGGATCCATTGTTTGAACTGGCAGTCATTTGATCGTCGGGGATGACCATTAATTCGTCACGAATTCCAACATTGGTCTCATTACATGTGCCTATAAACAAGGTTAAATGCCTTTGAATCAGTACTTAGTGACAATCAATTATTGGCGAATGTTATTTTCGAAAACTAAATTGATTAACTTATGAACTACAGTTATTTCGGTTTCTCAGTAGCCGTAGTTATTTATGAAATATCTCTTACCAGAAGTCGATGTTATAAGCTGAAATACCGTTGCAAAAATTTGTAACCACGTAGTCTTTGCCATGTTCCCTTGTGTATCTTGAATTAACGGCTTGCTTTAGTATTCTTCAACACGATCTAAAAAAACAAGAGTGAACAGGAAACATGGTCATAATATATAAGAAAATGGTCTATTTGTTCTTGCATGTCCTACGCCTAAACACTGGTAGCCATCAGTTTTGACTTACAGATAATCAGACACAAGTCTTACTTAGGCCAGTAGCCCATCTATTGACACAGCTACTAGTACTTCTAAAATAAGACCACACTGAAACATTTTACTCCAGAAACTGAACAGTGGCATCTTGAAGAAACGGTCTACCAGATTTTTGAGCAAATTAATAGATAAAGTTAAACAACCTTCTCCATAACAACTGTTTACTTCTGATCTGGCCAAAAAAAAATTAAGTTCAGTAAGAACGGTTTACGAGAGCGATGAAGACTATCAAAGGAATATCTAAACATGCAAGTATCGTAGAAACATAACCAAGTACTGATCAGGCAGGAAAACAAAGCTGACAGAATCAAACAGCCGCGTGAAAATAAACTGTCTGCTTTAATGAAAAATCCACAATGAAAATTTGCCCTCTACTTTGCATTCCACGCTTTCCTCAAACATTAACAACTAACTCTAATTTAATAACACATTTACATCAAATGTAAATGTGCTTGGGGATTCAAGAAATCATCCAATATCTTTTGTGTCATTACACTTCATCTGCTGCATTAGTGATCAAACCAAGATTAGCGAACAATTTTGTTCTCATCATGATATTAAAAAAAAACACGCTACTGCCGTAACCTGAACATGATGTGACAAAAAACGTCTACGTTCAATAATATTCAATAATATTGAATAATATTGGTCCATGTTTGTTGTTATCTTCGCCAGTGCCTCGTGCGCTGTAGCCAAGCTGCTCAGGTTTTACTCGCGTTCACACTGCAAAAAATAAACCCCCGCTTACCTTTCACAGATGACAGGTAAGTATCAATGTTCTTCAAAAGAATGAGCTACTTCATCTTGCTAAACAGTTCCACAACGTCAGGCTCACTGTGGAAACGAAACAACTTCAATGTGGCAAACAGGCGAGCAATACGAAAGTGAAGCAAGTGCTCTAATGAAACAAATACTGTTAACTGCAATAACTCTAACTTTCAGGGAAGTCCGCCTTCATCACACTTTAAATAACTCAAGGCTAACGCGAAACAAACAGACAGAAGAAAAAAAGAATCGTCCAAATCGAAAATAAACTTGCGTGACCCGACATTTAAAGAAGCATTCGATTCGTGCTCATCAAAATTTGCTCAACCCACCCCCCTCCAAAGCGTATCGGTCCTTCCCTAACTTGGGCTAGCTCATTGTGAATTCCTGTCATTACTTGACCGGTGAAATGTCTTTGTGATCATTAAACAAAGTTTGCACTTAATGCTTTAAGGCCTGCGGCCTTTTCTTCGAATTTGATATAGTATTTAAATGTGTATATTGGTCCATGTTTGTTGCTAAGGATAGATGAGCCACTTGAGTTTCAAAAGGGTAATACACTTTTGGACTGCATATCCATGGCGCACTTGTTTCATAATCGTTCATGCATGCGCTTGTCACGTCCGCAGTACGCTCATGCATGCAATAGCACACATATCCTCTTGCTGGAGTTGCGAATTTAACCTAAATAGAAACTAAAGAAAAAAGCCAACACAAACGGACTTATGCTAATAGGTCGGTCAAAATATTGGACCGGTGCACGACCCGTGGCTTCTTAGCTGTTGCGACGTCTCTGCCAAACCTGTACATATTGCCGGATTGTAATTTTTTTTTTGGGGGGGGGGGGGGGGCGGGGGCATCATAAAGGCAAAGCTAATAAAATAAAATAAAATAAAATAAAATAAATAAAAGAAAATATCCAAAGAAAAACCATCCCCTTTGAAGGTTAAACAAACTACTTGCAGTCCGCGGACGAAATTCTGACTGCAGTTCACAATACGTCGTGTGAAATTTCAGCAGACAACTAACTAACAACTAAGACCTCTTGTTACAAATATGTTTGTTTTCGGTTGATATGAAATGTCAACAAACTTTAGACCACTTGAAATTCTTGTTCTTGCACAGTTATCACGCCATCGAACATGCGTGATATCGTGTTATCAACCTCATCGTGCGACAAAAAACGGAATTTTCTTGTTAGGGTTGCGAAGTGAAACTATGTATAAGTTAAAGGTGAAAAGTGAACATATTCGACTGTTAAGGGTAACATATCGAAAAGAAAGCTTTTGGCTATCGCAATCAGTCAGAGTTTTTAATCAAGCGCAGGAGACGGTCGACTTGACATTGTTCAACTTGCACAATCATCGGACATAGAAGAACTTCGGGCCAAGATCGAGGCCTGAGTGAGAATCCAAAAGAGACAAAGACCTTGAAAATATGTATAGCAACTTACAGTAAACGTGCATTCAGAAGTTACCTTTCTGTAAGCCTACTCGTCCAGATGTTGATGCGGCTTGAACAGAAGAAAACAAGACAAAAGAAAATTATCAAAGTAAGACGCAATTAGAAACCTCATTATAGAAAAATATTGGTGGTGGAATTTCATTGTGTATGTGATTTCATCCGAAGATTCTAGGAACTTTACTGAGCGCGTGCAAGTTAAGCAGACGTGTTTCTAGAAGCCTACAATGTCTTCCGATAAAATAATTACTGGAAAAATGTCGGATGTTTTAGTTTAATTTTCAGATTAATAAGTTAATTAACGGACCCATAATATTTCTTTATTCATCAATATTGATAGCAAACTCATTTTACGCAGCTTTTTCCCGTCACGTTTGCGTTGATTTTAAAGCCACGCGCATTAGTTATGTACATATTAATGTAACCTGCATAGCTGGCAGTTTCGGTGGGGTTTTTAGGTGGAATTTAAGGTCGCGAAATTTTCACGGCTTCGCCTTTTACGCTCGTTGCACGCCACGAAAGTCCGCATCGAAAATTCCCACCGAAACCGCCAGCTACGCAGGCTAATGATAGAAAACCAATATTTTTTCCTGAAGGGAAGAAATCAAGTTAAACCCACATAGTCAATATAATTTGGACAATAATTTGTGGGGCTATTCACTCAGAATAATCGATGAGAGCCATGAAACATTTGCCACCAAAAAATGCAAATGCCAAGACTAAAAGGAAGGCATTTTTTTCCTGTAGGAAGAGGAGGTATGCAGCTCGGTCGGTCCACTTATGAAATCTACTCCACTGATCTGCCATGTGCCTTTTTTACCTTTGTTTCCTAGTGGACATTATGTCACTTTTTGTCTAAATTTGAAACTCATGCGATGGGCATGTAACTTGATTTTATTTAAGACATTTACCCGTAAATCTCTTAACTGTGATTTTCCCTGGTTATTGTATTAAAATTAATCCTTAGAGCAATGAAAAAACTGGAAAATAGACTTATTGCAGGTCATTTCAAATGAAATAAAGACAAAAAGTTTGACATGGGCGCATATTCTGAAGTTGTCATTAACCCGGCCCTGTTCGCTGGAAATAAATATCTGAACCTTGATCAGACCTCAACTTGTTCATGAGGTTTTTAGCGAGAGGTAAAGAACAGGAAAAGCGGTTTAGTTATATTATATATTTGCTGTGTTGTAAGTAGTGACGATGCAATCGATGAAAAGTTATGCATGATTTACTCTTGGCGATAAAAAGTGAAACACCACAAGGCTCGGTGATTCAAACGTCGCCCTATCGTCGTGTTGAAATCAATTCGGTTTAAAGTTCGTACTTGTATCTCAGTGGAAGTTGTATCTCAACTTTATTCTCTTCTAGTAGAAGCACTACATGCGGATCAGTGAAAAATCCAAATAATACGGTTATACATATGCAATAAGTTTCAGCACAAGGGTAGCTCGACATTTGAAGCCCTTGCCACACTAAGCCGGAAAAATTTGAAAAGCAGCTTTATTTCTACGGTTAGGCCTACCGTCCACACTTATCCATCACGAAAACGGGGCTTAATTTTCGAAAACGCTCTTCAAACAGGAGGAATTTGAAAACGTCGGCTTTGCGTTATATAGTGTCGACAGAAAACATTTTGAAAACGGAGTATATCGACACGATGAGCATCTGATTTCCCTGTCTGAGTCAGTTCCTCAAGCACAAATCCAAAATGACCAGTGATCAGGAGTCACTGACAGGAATCTCGCCAAAGTCGGGTCGGGCGTGTTTGAGCTTGTCGTAACCCGTAACCCGTCGGGAGTAGGTTGCGGGAAAAATCTTAGTTTTACGCTTTTCAATTTATCAGTTCAGTCTCAACATGAGCTTTGGAGGCAGAGGGGGGGGGGGGGGGGGGAGGATGTTTGAGAGAGGGCAGTAATAACTCAGAAATATTTTTAAAAAATACTCCCACATTGGTAGTTTTTATTTATTTTTTCGTTTATGGCTGCTTCATTTATTTTCTTCTGGAAGAATTTTTGGAATCTATGATCTCTCAGGATGTTTTGTGACCAAGACAACCGAAATTACTCGAATTCAATGTCATTGTTTAGAAATATCTCATTCTACAATTAAAACATTTCCGTTCAACATGAATGTATTAATTAAGGCTTATGTGCTTTTGAGCAGAAACATTTTGAGCGTGCCATTCAGAGAAAAGAATCGGAAAAGATTTTCTACTTTTTCGAGTTTGATATCGTCTGGTTTTGACTGAGGTTTACGGGCTCAAGAAATTGATCATGATGTGGCTTGCTTCAGATTTATGTCGTATTTTTAAATCCTTATTTTGCGCGCACTCTGCTCGGCGAAATTGGCAAAGCCTCCTTTTCATTACAATTGATTCTCACAATTTCGTCAGTGGAAACTTCGCGAAAATTCAGCTAGTATCACCAACTTTTAATCACTATGTGAAAGAAAAAAAACAATCGTTCCTAATCAACTATAAAGTGTTTTATTGAGAAACATCATCATTGGAACAAAAATTGAAACAAAACACTTGGTAAGTGCGATATAAATACGAATGGCTAACATTCATTTCGCGAAAACAATTTTTAGTTAGTATAGCCTCTTATTAACATAGAGGTGTTTTCTCGTCTCAGGAAAAATGTTCCAAAAAGTTGTTATAAAAAAGTATCTTTGCGAACATCTTCATGGCGAGTTTCGCGGTAACCCTTTTTTTCTCGGGTATTTGGTGAATTATTTTGACATCGCGAATAAAACGAGCAAATTCTGGTGGGCTGATTATGTTTTTCTGGAATGCGGTGTTGCCTCGAGCAAGGTTTAAGTGCGTGAGTCATGATCTCAAGTAAACAACTTCGCAAATAAAAGGCAAAGAACTGACCGGCCTCAAAAAGCGTGACGACTTGTGACTGAATTTCGTTTCAAATAATTTTTTTTTTTTTCTGGAATCCTTAGGTAATATCGGCATAAACAATTAAATTCTTTACTCTTCGTTTCTAAATTAATATGAAATAACGTCCCAGCTTCCAAACAACGGATATCCTTGTGCACGTTATGTTTGATGAACCAAATCGTCTTCTTTGTAAATCAGCAAAGCAAAACTGACTATGTTTCGCAAAAGCGCTCAGAGAGGTAACCGTTTTGATACAGGATTGCAACTCCAATTATTTCTTTTCAGTAGCCAATTGCCGGACTGTGCTGAGTTTCTGAAGTAGAATCTACAGCGGAAAACATTCGGGCCGCTTCAGTAAGTTAGTACGGCAGTCGTGTTTCTCAACAGTTGGGTTACAACGAGCGTCAACACGCACAGGAAAAGCTCGAACGTTTTTTTCATTGCAGTTCCGATCGCGTTTTTGATTTGCAACACAATTCTGCGATGACTTGCCTAACCTAAAGACAACCTCACTTAATACTTCGATCTTGTTAAGGGGTTCCGGGTCATATGCTCAGCTGTGTGAACTTGCCATCGTTTAGTACAGAAAAATACCCACGCTTTCATCAAGCTATTAACAAACTGAGTTCCGGGCTTGTAATATAATTTTGCGACTTGAAACCCCTTTTAAATGGCATGGCCCAGTTAAACGCTAACGCAGTCTGGGCGTTTTGCACTTAAATTTACGGATTGTAAGAAACGGCAGGCTCAATTATCTTTCGCTGTCTTTTTCCTGTTGAAACTGATCTGTTTTTCGACGTAATGAACTTTTTTGTGATGTGCAGTAAAAATCTAGCTTGGTGCGCTTCAATATTATTTGTACGTGCATAAGAAAATCATTATAAATCCTGAATATTAATGTACGGTTATTGGTTTGAAAACATTACCTTTTCTTGGAAGAAACTGCCCGACTGTAAACTCGCGTTTCAGTCTGAATACATGGCTCTGTCACTTTAGTACTGACCCAATTTGTTAATTTGTGGTGACTTTTCTTTCTTAACTACTTTAGGCTTGCTTTTAGTCAACTTCTAAAATGTGAGACATCTTTTTTCTATTTTTTTGCATCGCATGCCATCACGCATGCGCAAAATTAGTAGGTGGGAATATAACGTTAACTGCAGTTATATTGGCCTAACAGCCCCGGCCCATTAGCTTTACACTGCAAAGACGTCTACAAACTCGGTAACGCATCTTATAATAAAACCATAAGCATCGAAATGCCGCAAAATTTCAGTATACACAGCTGGAGTGGCAATTCCTTGTCTAGAATCAAACATCGCTTGTGAAACGGTCAACACTGAGTTACTGCATCACTTGGAAACTATTATAAGCATTTTTTCTAGAATCCTTTGGAGGACACGGTTAAACAATAGAGTACTTGACTCAGCTACGTAGCTAAGAGAGTAATGACGTTTTATAATGGTTACGCATTGATAATGCTCAAAAATACGCATACCTTTCTTTGTTTGTTTGTTTGTTGGTGGCATTTTTTTCTTTCGTGGTTTATGCCACATCGACGGTGATAATTAATAAATCACAAAGCAGAACTCCGTTCATTCCACTGCACTGCTCGGAGAGGTAACTACATTTTTGATGCGCGTTGACAGATGTTTTTGACAGGCGTTGCCTGTAAGTTTGTACGATTTCAACCGTTTTTCTTATTTTATTTATTTTTTTCTCAGCACTAAGCGGCCACTGCAACGGAATTCCCAGAGCCAATTTCCTGGTGCGAACTTTGGTAAGTTGTACAGTTAGCAATTCAGTCTTTGTCTAAATTTTTTTACAAAAAAAAGCGCAACTCCGCCGTTTGATGAAGTGAGGGCTTCAAACTATAGGAAATGCCTCTTCGCACACGGAAAGTACTAATATTTTTCACTCCCGAACTCGGTTTAGATAATCAACTTAACTGTAATAGCAAACAAACTTGAAACTTTTACAAACAGATTTTCACAAAATACTTCGATATTGTTCAAGGACTTAAACGCAAATATCGTGATGTTTGGCATTAATAGATAGTTGGCGAGAAACCTTTTTTCTTCGGTCTGGCTTAGTAAACTGCGGTATACAGGTGCAATCCAAGCCAAATGCAATATAGAATCGTGCTGTAATTTTCAGTTCAACCTGTTCTGAAAGGGAGTGGCATTCAACCAAGTGAATCCAGGTTAACACTGGCACGGTTTAGCCGCGAATGCATTCCATCTTTTTGAAGAATTACTGAAGATGAATGCCACATCAAAGTCAGCTGAATTTCGTAATCGTTATCAGTTGTTAGTTATATTATACCCAGGTGTTCTCGAGTTTTCGATCAACAAAACATATAATTAGCTGCTAAATCCGCTCTTCAAAGCTAATTTCACTATCAACTGAAACGAAAGAAGTCACTCATTTGCGGGAACTTGTTTATTAAGTTGGTTGAAACAAACGGATGTTTCTGTTTATAACAACAACACCCCAGTTTTAATTAGTTTTTAAGGGCCTTCTTCTTGATCTCCGAGTTTTAGGTTAAGTAATTCGCAACTCTATCGAAGAAATGTCTGTTCGGTTTGTTTTACAACTTTTTAAGCTCTCGCCTAAGACCACAGATTTGCATATCAGTTTAATTTTGAAAAATTAACTGACAGTCACCTCGCAGGAACATTTCTATATTAGCTTTACCATTTGAGTAAAACTAATGCTTTAAAATCTGATAATCTTTCCGAGAAACATATATAGCATTAGACATGCAAATTTTCACTGATGGACATGTTAATATCATTTACTATGTGAATGAAACGATTGCTTCAAATTGTGATAATCTTTCCTAAAAACATGTCTAAGACAAGACGTGTACCTTTTCTCTGATAAAAGTGTAACTGGCATCAGAAGAAAAAAAAACAAAAGAATTTCATCTTTCGTGATCATTTCTCATGACGAAGCTCTTAGTTCCTTTCAAGTGGTTTGATGATTGCATTCCTCAGAAAGTGCCGTTTGTGTTTTGGGCTATTGTTGCTAAGAGCCGAGATAGGTGGCAAGGAAATGTGAAACAAACACCAACAACCAGACCAATATAAAAATATACAAATGATATATAAATGCTTCATCAAACGCACGATTTACTTTCTGTTTAGGAATTAAACCAGGCATATGTAGAAATGATGAATTCGACGCAGGTTAAAAAAGCCGAATTTTGATAATTTGCCTAATTAAACACCATTGACGAATAAGGTCCAAAGATAACAGCTTCTGATTAAGACATGTCATCTCCATGGCCAAATGCAAATACGCTAAACGGAAAAAACCTAAATACGTGGGTTGAAACCCTCAAAAATGAGGCAGAACTGATACGTAAATTAACGAGGAATATGGATTAACAATGGACGAGTAACCATGATAAGACTTATTGAAAACCCCTTATGTAGCCGTGGAATTAAATGGGAGAGTATGACGTTGTTGAATTCAGAGTCTGACATACGCAGTGATTGTAATAGGAGTCACCGCAATCACAACCTGTTGCAACTGAACTGTAAACCTGTCATGATCTGCATGAGGTACCCAGAATGTTAAACGTCCACTGACAGTTTTAAATCGTATGTCTAAATGATCAGATTCAACACATTAGCAAGGCAATTTTTTCCTCTTTATTTCCTATTTTTAGTTTTCATGATATTTTCTCTTTTCTTACATTTATCACTGTCCTTTGCTGTTTCTCTCATTGTTAATTCTATCGTTTAAAGTTAATCTGTTGGTAAACTTAAGAATAGGCGATTTGCATAATGGCGTCATTTGACTACAACTTCCAGAATCCTTCCCTTTTTCTGTTTCTTATGCTAATTAGGGCAATTGTTATTTAAACCCCACTGGGAATTCAAAATTTAAATAACCAAGAAAAAACGAATGGAATTCTGGTAGTTGTAGTCAAATGACGACAACGTGCAAATCTGCTATTGGTTCATGCTAGCTTAGCGTGCCTATACCGGGTTATGTGTAGATGCACACGGAAAGTTTGGAGAGTACGAGAGAAGCGTAAGAGTTGCTCGACGAGCAGCCGGGCGCAACTCTAGCCTCTTGTGTGCACTCTATATACTCTATATACTCGATATCCGCACAGCTAATAGCATGAACCAATTCTTTCATAACATAGCCACAACGCTTCATCTGGTTTCTAAAATTGTCAATGAAAAATTCGCTTCTTTGAATTAAAGAAAATATAGGCAAACAAAGTCAAAATACTCGATGAAAATATAGACAAACAAACTCAAAACATTTCAGTTTTAGTGGACATCTTTGCTTGGTAAAAGCCTAAAGTCAGCACAAGGGTTTGGATTGTTCAGAATTATGTTCATATTGCCGAAACTTTAACAAAAAGAACTCGCAAGTAAACTCGACGGAAACTGTGCAGCTAAAATAAACTGCACACACCATGTTATTTATGCTCTGTCGTGCGTGATTGATTTTGACCATGATGGTTCATAGGGAGTTAAGTAAGATCAGCATGCCCGCTACTGTATGTTATAAAAACGTTTTAATGTTTAAAATTTTGATGCGATCAAGTTGGACGTTGACAGAACTCTGTCAGCGTTTTTTTCTTCTGAATTTGCAAGGAGCATGGATGAAGCAAGGAGCCAAAAAGTGCGAAGATATTTTGTTCTTACTTAAGGTTTCTACATACACAGCTGTTAGTATCTACGTATTATCTTTCAGTTTTGCTACAAACTATTGACAAATTATGATATGACTCGAGTTCTGTTTAGTTATTTATTTATTTATTTATTTATTTATTTATTAAATTTTTTACATGTACATTGTCTTTTACTAGAATCCGGTGTTGCAGGAGTCCGTGGCATTGCACACTTCAACATGAAGTACCTTATTCTGTTGACGACATTTGTTCTTGCCTGCCAGCTTGTGAAAGGTAACCGAAGCTTTTCTTTGATTTAAAATATCAAAAACCAACTGTCCTTTGATCGTTTTTTTTTTTTATTAATCCTTGTTCTAAAATCCACAGCAATTGGCAAGATAACTACATCAATGCATAATGCACAAATTAAAGTTCTCTTTATGATTCTATCCAAGTCATTCACTATCACTTTGCAACGCAACAAGTTTTGTTTATTATTTATGTGACATCACAGACTTTGTAACGTATAATTTCGGAAGCGTGCAAGATAATTATCTTAAAATTTCTAATGAGTGCAAATGATATCAGAGAATCTTTGCTGACGTCATTGTTTACATTTTTCCTCATTAAATACCATACGACTTTGTGCACAGAAGGCATCAAGACTCAAATTAAATACAAACATTTAAAGAGCTTGTGAAACTTGGTAATCGGTGATACTTTTGGCTCTTTGGGTGTAATATTCGAGGAGAAATTGGCTTTAAAAAACTGCAAAATTTATGGTACTAAAAGCGCTAATGAGTTCCTTTGTAAAATTTTGCGTTTTTAAATCCGCCTCGCACAGAAAGTATTCAATACAATACATCCTGTTAATCAGGGGTGACAAGCCACCAACGCCTGCTTTTTTGATGCGCACAAACTTTCCCTGATTTTTTGTTCTTGTTGTTGTTTTATTAATCTCAGGCGCCGGCCATCTTCCTCAGGCCACAGTATACTGCAATGACGATCACACTGTAGACATAAAAATAGAAAACGTGGATGATGTTGATGAGTGGATGGCGGAAGAATGGCGACTAGAGAACAATCCCGCATGCGACCCAACATTAAATGTTTCAAGAGAGATGGTCAATTACGAAAACCTGACGCTACCTGATTGTTCATTTACCTCGACTCAGTACCCTGATCACATCAAATACATTCTGAAAATCAATGCTACAAAGCCTAACCCAGGTGGTACCCAACAATTGCGGGCTTACGATCACCTCTACTATGTGTCGTGTGAATACGACAACCAAAACAGGTCAATGGCAAGTTTTGTGCCAATCGTGAACCGTAATGACAATGACACAGGTATGGAGAATGAAATAGCTATATATTTTGCGACCTTTAAAAGTACAACAACGTTTACATATGAACATTAATTTTTCTCATCGAATGTGAAAGTCAGTTCTAATAAAGCAAAGCTTACTAATACATTTTAAGTGTTTTAAATTATTTACTCATCATTTACTGCATGATTTAAGTTGTTTAGTATGTTTGTTTAGTATGTAAATCTTCCATGAGCACGTAAGGTTTCTAAGAAGCTAGCTCGCCGCACCCTCCTAACCAAATTTTCGGAAAGTAACCCCCCCCCCCTCCCCCCTCCCACCTCCTCCCCTGCGAGAGCATCTGGTTTCTTTGGCTCTTGTTTCACGCGCTGAGAAAAAAAAAAGGAAAAGCCGAAAAAGCCGGTGCTCTCTGAGGCAACCTCTGTTCACCCTTACGCTTAGATCCTTACGCTTTCAGCTCAAAATGTAATGAATGTCCAAAACTTACAAGTTGAAAGACCTAGATCAAAATACTCTTTTCATAAATGGCTGCCAATCTAAAAATTATTTCGTGTGCAATTAAATTAGGCTCACTAACTTCGTTTCAGAGGAAAAATTCTTTTGAGCTGTCAACTTAAATACTACGTTTTGATACACACGACAGAATTTATAATTGGCAGCCATTTATGAAAAAAGTATGTGCTCCCCCGCTTCCCCCTTGTTGGCCAATGTTCTTTTGACATAATACCTTTCCTGTAACCTACAGGGGTTTTTTACATTTTAGCTGTGAAACATGCTTAAAAAATAAGTAAAAACTTGGTTTACTGAGATAATGCAAGTACATCTTCCCTATTTATACCGATATTTTGATGTTTTCTCTTCTAGGCAATGCATTCTTCACCTTTTCGCTCCAAGCCTACCCTTACGCCAACCACACTGGTGTTGTGCCCAATCCAATTGAACTGGATCAGTACTTGTATTTCAAAGTTTATGTCGACACTCAGAGCGCTAACCCCAACCTTGATCTCTTCATCGTAAAATGCTTTTCTTCGTCGAGTGCCGATCCCGCAAATGCGAATGCGAATAACTTTGACCTAATAGTGGACGGGTACGTATTAGCAGGCAATGAACACAGTTAAAATTTGATTTTCTCTTTTCATCCTTTTGATAGTCAGGGAAACTGGAAACTACCCACCAAATTAAAAATAACTGCGACACAAACGAAATCACTAGCATTTAGTCGGAAGCCGGGTACGTCTTTCAGTCGTCGCTAAGCAAATCTCGCTAGCTGAGAAGCTTGCAATTGATCGAGCCTGCTATTCAATATGTCGCTGACAAACGCGAGTGACTCCGTTAAAAAAAGTAGTATTTCAAACATTTTACATTAACAACAGCTCAATCTCTCAGTAAATAACACATTGCGGAGGGTTGGTCAAACTTGGTCAAACTTGGTCAAACTGCCAAGGTCAAAGTTTTAATGGGAGCTTCAAATACTAACCAATTGATGTGCCTCCGTTTCCGCGGTTACACTGATACCCGAAATGGTTACATGCCCAACTTAAATATTAGCAAGCCAAGTACGGAATGGAACAGAAACAAAACGTATTTTTAAGCAATTACAGACTGGGCCTCACTGCTGAGTAAGCTCAAGAAACTTACGCCAAAAATGATTTTTAAACAGTTTTTACTAAACCATATTTAACCTCAGTTAGCGTTAGTATTTTTAACCTTTGAGTTCTAGTTTTAAACTTTAGTTATAGTCTTATGATTTTAGCTTTTATTACTATTCTGTATTTTAGACATTTAATTGAAGTACATTTTAGACTTTTATTTTTTTAGAGGGCCCTCCTGAAAACCATCTCTAGGTGATTGGATGCCATCTCTTAAAATATTAATTATTATTTGTTATTATCATTATTATTTTCAGTTGTGGTAATAACACTGTGAGCCAAGACTTGGACGATACATTGTTCCACAACTGTACAGATGACAGCATCAAAGAGACCTTCAGGTTCAAGACGTATCGGTACTTTGGGTTTCCAGAGAGTTCCAAGGTCTACATCCACTGTGAACTGAGAGTTTGCCTGGCTGATCAAGCTAATTCAGCATGCGAGTGCCCGTCAGTTGACCAATGCGATCCTGCTAACCGTAAGAGGCGTTCACTTGAGGATGTGGTGGATGAAGGTCAGGTTTATCGCGTTACATCCGGTCCTTTTATTTTTGAGAGCGAAGACGAGGAACAGCAGCCAGAATTCAACGAAGAGGAAGGTTAGTAGAATTCATTGCCGCTGAACGAACCAGTTTAACGATGGACTCATTAAAGAAGCAGTCAGACCTTGAGGTGGTGGTCCAGTGGTTAGGGCGCCGGACCTGAAATCCGGAAGTCGCGAGTTCAAATCCCGCTCTGACTACTTGGCTGAAGTTGTTTCTCAATAGACCCTTGTTTAACAAAAGTATTTTTTAGAAATAACGAGACGTCAATTGGTTCCTGAGAAGTAGTTGTTTTGCAAAACGCAGAAAATTAAATGACCTGATTCGCATAAGCCTCTTTACCTTGCCAAAAAAGAATAAAATATCTTATGGTTTATTATAATTATGACATAATTGTTGTTATTTTCTTAAATTTTAGGTGAAGCTGACGACCAAGAAGGGTCCCAGGCTTTCTCGACCAATTTGGTTGTTATCGTGGTGGTCAGCGGTGTTGTCGCGGTAGCCGTCTGCGCAACCATCTTCTTTGTCGTGCGCAGTCGCAACAAGCGCCAACAACAAGGCGATCTGAGTATTCCCACATGAAGCCCATATTGGAACGCCGCCGGGTCTTTCGAAGGAGCTGTATTAAACTAAAGCACACGTGGAAGAGACACTAGTAAATTTCTCATAACGAAACTTAGAACTTGTTCTAAGTGCGCGTGATACAGTTAGCAAATTTTGCGCTAAATGCTGATGTTGATAGTTTCAAATCAAGCAAAAAAAAAAAAAAATGAAATCAATGAGGGTGTTACACCAAACGTTGAATGTCTCGAGGTTTTAACTGTAATAGCGAAAGGTTCCTCTTAGAGTCTCTCCATAAAGCAAACTGGAAACACATTAGTAGTTATCTTATTTTAAGTTTGCTATAATTTTTTTCGTTCGTAAACGTAATTTCATTAGTGCGCAGTCTTTCAATACAGCCCTTCGCGTATATATTTTTTCTTATCATTACTGCAGGTTAACAAGCTTGAACAAGAGACACAGTAGGTTTCCAAAGGCAATTATAAGGCTTGAGGAATGCTACGGAGTTTCTAGTAGTTGCTAAGTTTTCTTATACACTAATCTAGTTTTACAGAATCTGACCGGAATCTAGATTGGCTTAGCCTAACCTATTTTTTATTATGTAACCAGACCTCAGTGCTTTTATGCTAACTTAGCTGATCAGCTTTTAATAGCTACGGAATTCTGTATAACAGAAAGGCCGATCAATTTGGATTAGATTCCCAATGAACACGAGTATGTCTTAGCTTTCCCAAGCAATAAGAAATATAGCTCCATGGCGTTCAAATACAGGGTAACAACGAGATTAAAATTTTTATCGGCCTCATTCTTGTTCTGTCATTCAAACTACGGAGCGATCCAGGCCACTTCTTATTCCTTGCCCGTAGATTAGAATTATCAATGTATTGTTCTTTGCACCGCAATAAATAACTGCATCCCTTAAAACTGTACTTAATTGTCTCTGTCGTACAGCCCTTGTCAGTTTATAAAACTCTTTTTCCGACGAGTGGTCCTTACTGGGTAAATTATCACTTTTTATTGACAATTAGAGCAAACGGGCAGTTATTACTGATATAGCACTGAGAAAACTCAGTCAACTGAGAGCAAAACAGTTGCTCATACTCGAAAGCTCGAACAGATTTTCAAAAATATAACAGTACAATAATATCAATCAGAAGCAGACTCACACTGAAAAGCCCAGGTTGAGAGCAAAAACGTAAACATTATACCAAGCCTTCCAACACGGTTATCTTATGTATTATATGTAATGAACAGATCTGATTTTACGCAAACAAACAAATACCAGGAACTACTATGATTGATGTGGGCCGTATTTAACAACAAGGACGACTTAGAATTTAATTGTCATTTGTCTTGGATGAGGGACAAAATAAACGCCTCATGAACTTTGCCTTCCCCGTCGATATACTTCAAGATATCGGAAATCTATGCATATAAAGCCTCGTCTTTTCTCCCTCCCTTTTTCTTATGGGCAGTATTGTAAATTTCTGCATTTTTTGTTTGCTTTGCAATCTTTTGTTTTGCCCTCGGCCGCATTTTCAAGATCTGGCAGAATTTTCAAGATCCCGGTCACAGTTTTTCACCAAACGGACCTCTCAGCCTGCAAGCAACATATAAACCTGCATGTAAATTTTTATCTCAGTTAAAGTGACTTTTCACTGCTAGTCCAAAACAACATGTTTTCTTAAATGGGACTTTCCAATATAAGCTACAGGTTAAGCAAAACCCACTGAAAAAAGGGAAATTATACAGTGATAGAGAGAGGGGATACCTCGGGGGACTCTGACAGGATAAGTTTATTTTGTTTCCGTTCTGAATCTGACCGTCATTAGTCTAAAATAACATATATACCCTTTAATCAAAATATATCCAGGGAAAAATTCATCAGATCGAAGGATTCAAACAAAGTGAACATAGCCAGGCATTATTTTTGGCCTCTCGTAACGTTGCATTGCGCGGCAAAATGATGAATGCGTGATCTGGAGTGCAAAATGATGAATGCGTGATCTGGAGTGCAAAATGATGAATGCGTGATCTGGAGTGCAAAATGATGAATGCGTGACCTGGAGTGTTCAAAAAATTTCGGACGTTTGATGTTCCGACACTTTTCTCCTTGTTCGGACACTCTTCTCATTTCGGACAAATTTCGGACAACAATTTCACACACTGTGATGAAACATGGATTAAGTACGTTTACGTCTACAAAACACGGAGATTGAAGAAACATCTGTGAAAATGGTAGTTTTACCGCAACCTCAAGGCGTTATAGAGATACCGAGGAGAAAATAACGCAAATTCTACCAAGCCGTAACGTACATCTCAAGCAGTATTTCAGCTAGAGTTCGCCTCATAAAGGAAACTAAGAGCTTTGGAGCTACTTAAAAACATTTATCTTTACTGTAAACATTTCAGACCCTTAAAAATTTCGGACAGTTTCATTTTGGGACACTTTTTTTTGTCCCAGGTTAAAATCGTCCGAAATTTTTTGCAAGTAATGCACGATAAGAAAACTGAAACTCCATGTGAACACGAAGGCCAACTGAAAGCACATTTCACAGAATCACCATGAGCTATTTCACTTGTTATGCTGGTTTGTTTTAACAAGTCATTAACACAATGATATTTCTTTGGCAGATGGGTCTAGCAAACGGGACAGAGTCCAGGCTTTCTCGCCCAATTTGACTATCATTACGGCGGTCAGCGGTGCCGTGATTGTGGCCATTGTCGACGTAATCGTCGTCCTCCTCATTCGCATCATGATCAGAGGATTGTCAATGGACAGGAATGTGAGTGTAAGCCGACATTCCGAGAGTTGTCTTCTTTGCTTCGCTCGCCTCGCCTTGATACCAAATCACACGTAAAGAGACCGATCGATGCTTTTTTCAAAGGGTTCAGTCAGCGTTAAAAGTTGGCGTTGGCTGTTTGCTGAAACGCAAACTGTTGCTAGGCGACACGTTTCTAGAGCGGGCTTCGGCGTAGCGAGATTGCATGATTCGGTTTAACAATGACGAGGTACGTATCTTAAGAGAGAAACCAATGGAGTGGAACGTGACGACAATGACAACAATTTCAAACGAAGCAACTTCACGAAACTATTCCAAGCACTCCGTTTGTTGTCAAGGGCGCAGGCAGTGATTCCATCAGTTGAAAAGTGAAATTCAAGCTACTCTAAGCGCTGGTGAGTATTCCTTTTCTGTTTTGCTTGCATCTTTTTGTAAATATCGACATTTGTCGCTCTCTGTGAACAGGGTAAGAAGCCAGGGAGGGTTTCGGTCCTGCTAATAGATTATTGTCGACGGCGTGAACTTGATGAATACAGTAAACTTTAAATCTAAGCTCACCCTGCAGGAGGTCAAAAGAAGCTGCCGTTTTAGTTAAGAAATTGGCTTCACCGCCCTTGATTCGAACGACTGTACACGTTTCTCCTTTAAACGAGGTATTTTTCATGCGTCATGTATCAATTCCTGTATTCAAATGAACCGTTGATAATGAAACGCGAGCTACCAGCATCACGTAATCACGATTAAGCGATTTTACCTCCGAAAGTTGTTATATGTGCAAAGCATTCCCATACGAACCCGTCTTTAATAGATGTGACTATGCCATTATGAAAATAAAAAGATGAGACAAACGAAATGGCTCGCATTGGTAATTCTTCGTCTCGCTAAGTGCACTTGTTGTTTTTCCTGCTCAGTTATAAACAAGTCATTAATAGCTCTTATCGTAAAAACTAAAACATTTGATATGAAAATCGTGGACTTAACCTTTAGCTTTAGAAAGCCACTTTAAAGCATCTGCAATATCATCAGTTTCAATCACTGAACTGAATAATGGTGTACATTAATTTGTGAAGTATAGTGCATTTAATATGTGAAAAAAAGTCACAATCATGATAAACAAGCTGTTAGGACATAATATCACACACAACGCATTTAGACCTTGAAATATGCTCGAAGAAAATTCTAGTCCCACGACATACATACAAGTGTAGTGACGATAAACAAATAGTTTTTGTTAGCTTTTTCAGGTCAAAACCAGCGAACCATTAAACAAGCACATAAGAGTGCATAAGAATACATTGCATGGACTTGAAATCCCTCACGGTGTCCTCATTTTTATTTTTATTTTTGCTTTCATTTTCTCATTAGTCAGGCTTTCCAAAGCCTCTGGAAAAGCCCCAGAAGAAGAAACAATAAAAGGTCCGTCTCAAAATGACGTGGATTCATTGGTTATTAATAGCGCTTGTTTTACAGTTTGAAGTCAGCATTGAAGGTAAGATCTTTCCAGAATTTTTCCAATTAAAAAGCAATATAGAAAATTTTTTCATATAGTAAGGCGACAATTATTAATATTACTAAATTCAAAAAGATCTTCGCATTTTTAAGGCAAATCAGCACCTTTGCTTAACACTATACTCTGCTTGGAGAAAATTAAACATTCCATCAAACAAAGCAGTGTCATATTGTGTAGAAGGAAATCGTTGTATTGAATTTTGTATGACTGGAATCTTAAGTGCATCGATAAAAGTTTTTGTCTCTTTGCATTTTTGTGGGCACAAATTTTGCTTTCGGCAACCCCAAATCCGGTGCCTTTAGTGTATTATCTGATTTAAAAACGATTATAACACCGTTTAAAACTGCATAGAACGGTGCTGCGATAACGCCTCTTCCATCAGTGAAAGTTTAGATGTCTGATACGCCGTTAGCTCTGACTGGGCAGGGCCGTAGCTAGCATGACGCAAGACGAGGCAATTACCTCGTCTTGATTTTGGCCTTTTTTTTGTTTTTGGAAGAAACGTTTAATTGTTATAATACGTGTTACAACATTTGAATGCTTTAAAATGCAGGTGGTCACTAACTTGGCACCAGTATCGCTCAGCAATAAAAAAGTGAACTTCTACACTTGCCCGAGATTGACTTTTCTGAAGAAAAATGCCACGGAAAATGCTTAAAAGAGCATTTCTGAGCCTCTAGGTTTCAAAATTTTCCGGGGGGGCATGCCCCCAGACCCCCTTGCGGCTCCCGCCATCGGCGCTCGAAACTTGCCTCGTCTTGTTCTGAAGTCTGGTTACCGCCCTACTGAGTATGCATAGTACAGTGTTTTGAGCGCGGGCTAACATATCAACACCAGCTGGGGCAAAACTCTCGGCATACTTAGTAAAACGTAACTATTTACTTAGCTCGTCCTTTAGGTCGAAGTTAAGCTGTATAAATCTTTTACAGTAATTTGTACTACGGTTAGCAATTAATCAGTTTGCTTTGCAATGTTACTTTTAACACACTGAAGCCTTGTATTTTCTCAAGGTAAATAATTCAACATCGTGCTTAATTGGCCGGTCAAAATTCGATGCAGCAAAAAGTTCGATCACAATATCTAACGAGCTAGCCGCATCGAAAACTGAACAACGGCATGTCAAGTTTCCGCTAAAAAGGGTGCAGTATTCCAAAACAGCTGCAATTCGCTCCTTCAATTTACAAATTGCATTAGAAATTTATGAGGTAAAGGAACGGAACTGAGATCTGTATCATGCACATCTTTCGAATTACTGCCGCTTTTTTCGTCAGCATAAACACGGCGGGAAATTGTACAATAAAAATGATTCTTTTACCAACTTTTTCCGCGCTTTTAATAAGCATGTAGCTTAGGTCAGTCAAGCCTTCAAACTCAAGAAGATATTGAGCCTCCTCGAACAAGCCCAAGACATTTTTCTGAAATGCCACTTTTCCTAGCTAGTCAATCAGCTTTCATGATTAAAACAGTTTTAATTTTTTGTTATTTACATTCTATTTTACGAAAGACCAGTAACAATTCCATCAGGTTTCATCAGGCTGCGTTGCAGCTTCGCAAACTCGCTACAGAAGATTATTTGCCTTTATTAACTTCAAGTTGACAAAAAGCCAAGTACCAATTGGATATTTATCACTTGACACTTTTGTCACTTGTTCGCCGACACAGCACAACAGTTTCATCAAAAGCTAATATCTCTGTTCATGCATTGCCTACGGTTTCTTTTGCCGAGACCGCGAACCTTGAAAATGAGCAGCGGAGCCGTGCTCGCGGTTCCGACGCGTTTTTCTGCCCTCGAACCAACGAAACCGCAAGTCTGACGCAAGTTACTCTGCACGTAAATAGAGGAAATAGAGTAAATATCTGCGAAAACTCATCAGCTTTTGTCTTCGACAGGTACCCCAACGGGTTCGATTGTATGTAACGATAATCACACCGTCACCATCACCATCATGAATGTCATTGACATTGACGAGTTTAACGAAAGCGATTGGCGAATCGACGACAAGGAAGAGTGCGAGCCGACGTTCTCGGGACAAACTGTAACGTACACCAACTTGCTTGTGGGAAACTGTTCCTCAACGTCTGAGGAAAGAGACAATGATATCATATACGTGTTCAAAATCCGTGTACTACCTACAGGCAGTGACCCAATACAAGCCGTGGACCATATGTTCGACGCCTCGTGCGTGTACGTAAACAACGACACGGTGACGGCCAGCTTCATACCGCTTACACAACGCAGGGACAATGCCACAGGTAAGATATCGTGGGGAGCAGGTATGGCGCAGTGGCGAGAGCGCTCGCCTAGTACCAGTGTGGCCCATGTTCGATTCTGGCCCTGTGCCATATGTCGGTTGAACTTGTTGTTAGTTCTCGCCATGCTCCCAGGGTTTTCCTCCGTGTTCTCCTTAACAATGAGGCAAAACAAACAAAAAGGCATCAGAAAGGCATATATCGTAAGCCTGCTCTGGTTCGGTAACACAGGTAAAAACATGTCCAAATTTTAATTTGACCAGAATAGAGAATCTGTATGAAAACCAACTAAGGCTGATGACTTGACTTCATAGCAGAGCATTCCATCAAGAAAAATGTGCACCCTCTGCATATTTTAGCAAATAAACGATTTTTGAAGGGTTTTAGAAAAAAGGGAACGTAATTGCATGATATTGAGGTAGGGACCTCGGAGGCGGTATGATTAAACGTCTAGGAAACTCCTCGTACGGATGGTCTCCTATTTTATCCTATTGTAGTGACCCTTGCCTACCCCTTGTCCTCGGATGATTTAGTTTATCTCGGATCTTCTAACTTGTCATTATATAGCTAAAGATCCTGTGAAGAATTCTAGTAACTATAGAAACTCCTTTTAAAAAACTGACGTAATCAAACTCGACTACACGATTTTGCATTTTTCATCTCCGAATCAGATTTAATCTTGAATGAAGTTAAATCTTCATCATCAGTAAGGTGTTAAATTTGAAAAGGAATCGAACGTTACTAACTTTTTCTTTCTTTTATTCTTCAGACTCCGCGTTTTTCACCTTTACACTTGACATTTTCCACGATGCTAATTTTAGCACGCCTCTTGTCAACCCAGTTGAGTTGGATCAAGTGCTATATTTCAGGGCCTTAGTTGTGACTTCGAGCGCTTTACGCAACCTTGACCTTTTCATTCTAAGCTGTCACTCGTCGAAACAAAACGATCCAAATTCTGAGGACGGAAAAGTTTTATTCATACAAAATGGGTAAGGGCATTACTTGGTAGTTCTAACAATCTTTTTACATTATTTTAGTAATAATAAATAATAAATGTTAAAAATATTTCTTTTAAGTTCATGGAACGAAAAGAATACTGCGGTTCCAGAGGTGCTCGGTGAGACTGGACCCGAAGCTGGTCCGGGGGGGCACTCTCTTGCACAAAAAATCATAAGGGAGAGGCAGGTTGGTACAAGTAAAATCAGTTGAAGGCCACGCAGACTTACTGGAGTGTCTCAATGGGGTTTACCGTTAGCCAAAAACTTAGCTGTCAGGCATAAAAATTGGAAATGTTCAATCGTTTCCCGAAAAAAATATTAACCGTTAAAAAACTTATTGGGGACACTGTATAAAATATTTGCATAGCAATATAAAAATAAGTTCAGATGTACACTGAACTGATCATGTGTACAGCAATACTTAACAACATGAACTAAAAATTTGTCATGATATTTCTGATTCAGAAGCATAGACTTCTCAATTACACAAATTAGCTGTACTTGAAAATTGTTATTGCCTGTAAATGTTCTATATATTTCTTTTTTCCAACTTAGCTGTGGTAACAACACTGTGAGTCAAGACGCAGGTGACACATTATCGTACGCATGCGCCAACGACAGCAAACAAGAAAGCTTCACAATCCAATCATTTCGTTACTTTCAAGTTGACGCAGGACTGTCAGTTTACATGCACTGTGAATTCAAGGTTTGCCTGGCGGAAACTCCAAATTCTGACTGCGAATGTCCAACGGTTGACGAGTGTAACCCTAACGCAAGAAAAAGGCGGTCATTATCAGAATCTGTGGTGTATCGCGTCACGACAGGTCCTTACTATTCTAGGAGAGAGGAACAAGAAACAGACGACAATGGTATGCACTGCTCTTACACCTAACCTATTGGGCCACACCTTTTAAGTTTGGTTGGATCATATCTTTGCAGGAGAGAGGGAGGGAAGAACGCGCGGTGGCCTCTTGGTTAGTGCACTCGACTCCGAATCGAGCTGTCCGGGCTCAAGCCCTGACCGGGAACATTGTGTTGTGTTCTTAGGTGAAACACTTCACTCTCACAGAACCTCTCTCCACCCAGGTGTATAAATGGTGGTACTGACGAGTTTTTTCGCTGGGGCGTAGCCCTGCAATGGACTAGCATCCTATCCAGGGGGAGTAGAAATACACTCTTAGTCGCTTCACCCTACAAAATCTGGGGATAAGCGCCGTCCTTATGGGCCACTTGGCTCGTATGCCGGCTTTAATCTTTTACCTTGCATATCTCTGATACTTAAATCGTATATAGCATACTCAGCGTTTAAACCAAAGGATCCAAAACATCTGTGTTTTGGTCCTAGCGTCGTTACTTTTTTCGAATCGCATATATGCAATATATGAATATACAGCCGAATTTAATTCTTTTTAAAGCTTGTACTCCACACCTTTTGCAAAAGCAAACTCTCGAAAGCTTAACACTTTGTTCGAAAGCTAAACGCAATTACGGAATAAAAAAAAATCAGTCCAACGATTTTTCATTATTTCTGTTGTTTCAAACGCGTAGTGTAGCGACGGTAACCTCAAGAGGAAAAGAGGCGCTTGTCTACTGATTGATCACACACAACATGGCAAATAAAATCCCTAACATGTAATTTTTCAAAGAGGAAAAGGCATCTCAATTAAGAAGCTAACAACTATTTCTATTTTTTGTTTCAGATCGTTTCCACGAGACAAGAAATGAAGACAATGGACCCTTCCACCTCAATCTGACAATCATTTTGGCCGTCAGCGGCGTTGTAATATCATGCATTGCATGCCTCACTGCGTTCATATTTATACGCAAGCGTCAAGCGCGTTTTTCAGTCTCCGAGAAAAACGAGGCGTGTGACAAGCATGTAAAACCTTGATAGGAGTGCCAGAGCATTTCCTCTAAGTACGATGCTTGTATAGTTACAAGACGCTTTTGCTCTCCTGTTGCGCGTTTGCGATTGAATCAGATCCTAATCTTGTTAAACAAGTGAAAAGGAATTAAGAATAGGTTGAAAATGGTGACGCAAGCTGATAAGAGCAGGCGTAAAAGACTGTAATAGTCAATATAACCAAAAAATAGAGAAAGCGCCAGCACAAGGGCTAAAATTTTATAATAATAATAATAATAATAATAATAAAATATTTATTTATCCCGATAAAAAACCGATCAGCTGAACCTGAAGGAGCAGCTGAGATCAATTAGCAGCTGGTATCCTTGTATGCCGTTTTCGCGTTTCGTTTCCGTATCATTTTGTGTGGTTTAGTGTTTCAGTTTTGTATGGAGTCTTGTAATTGTGCCAACGTAAACTGATTCCTAGTCTTGTGAGAGCCAAACTGACAGCTATAAGAGAAATATACCTAGCTATCACACAATTATAGATATGCATTATAGATATTTACCGACTACATGCATCTTGAATAGTTATCACACGTAAGATGCCTATTTGGGAACTCTAGGAATAAAACCTGTTGCCTTTAAGAGTAATTATCAAGAAATCATGTGTACTTTGCAAATATACCTTCCTTCACTATTTCGTTGAGCTTATCATTTATTGAACTAATCAGTAACAATTACAATTTTCTAAAATGTGATTGGTGCATAAGCTGCTGGACTTCGCACTAATTGATCTGCAAAGCTGGAATGGGACAATTGGCTGTAATCGGGCACCTGTAATCAGACAGTTACGCAAGCCAATCATTTTAAGTCTTCTCAACTAAATACACCAATCATAACATTGATTACAATCACCATAGTAACCAATTCAACTGAGCGACTCTAAAATCGTCGAGGCTTAACTCCGCGCCGGTGGCTGTTTTCAAAGAAACTTAACAGTCGCTTTTGAAGCTATTCTCCATATTTTTTTCTAAAATTATAATTATCATATACAAGAATGACTATTAAAAGCTATTTTTTGTATGAAACGTTTACTTTTATGGGAAATTGTGATGGATACAATTAATTGGTAAGAGGACATCGTGTCTTCCAATTCATAATGGTAATAGGACTGAGTGGAGTCCAATTCGGTCTGTAATCATAGTAGTGATTAACAAAATCGGACGACCGCGAAGCGGGAGTCCGATTTGTTAATCACGAGTATGATTACATACTGAATTGGACGACACGATGTCCTGTTACCAATTAATAAAAACTATGACAAAATTCGAGAAACGAACAAACCATCGATTGAGCGCTGAACGATTAAACGTCGTTATGAATGCTGAAAAACACAGCAGTTTACTCAACAAAGCGCACCGCAACAGCGGACGCAATATGACGCGTACTGTCCAATTACAAGCATGACGTGTACAACGTCCAATTAATGCTCAAATCGGGCTACTGATAGCCAATCACGTTCGAGAATTTTGTTATAGTTTTCTGTAATCATACTAGTGATTAACAAATGATTGGACTCCTACTTCGCGGTCGTTCGATTTCGTTAATCACTCGTATGAATAGAGACCGAATTGGACGACACGATGTCCTGTTACCATTACAAACTGTCGTATTTTTTTGCAACGAAAACCACTGATATTGTATGTGACCTCAAAGAACTGCAGCCGTTCATCTACTATTGCTAATGAATCTAACAACGTCTGTATACTGGCATAGATGAATTACCAGGCAGGCAAAGTAAGTTCAGTTCGATCCACAACATGGAGGGAGTATTTAATTTTCACAGATATTTTCAAATTTTTCCAACGTGAAAGCTCGATAAAGGAGATCCCCGTAGGATATATCGATACTTCTCGACTTCCGGCAATTGATTCGGACCGGACGGGAAAATAGCGAACATTAGGCCAGTTTTTTCTGGCCTCACGGGGGTTGCTCTGTGCGCCATTACTTAGAGTTATAACCGATATTTCCCGTCCCGACCTCCAAGTCGATTGTTAAGCATGCGGTCATAATGCAGCTATTAATTAAAGATAAAGATGACATAAAGGCAGTTGAAATAACCCAATTTTTTTCTTTTCAAGTAGACGGGTTAAAATCCATTTTACCACTTGCAGTTGAAATTAAAGTTTTCCAACGTTCTAATTCGAATGACTATTCTGGTCTGTTGTGACTGTTACATTGCTTACATTCAAGGACCCTAGCGGGCACTTTTAATTGACTATTTACAAACCTTGTGTGGTTGAACAAGTTATTGAAACATAAAGTGACAGTTTCGTCTTGTGTTTATAGCTGTGATTCCATTTCCATCGTTGTCTTGTTGTCGTCTCGAAATCGTGTAGTTCTTTGGTCTTGGGACATGTCAACTGGCGCAACGCGCCAACGGCGCCGGGACGCTAACACGCGTCTGCACGGACCGAGAAGCCTGAGAAACGTTTTTCTCATTTCGGTATCACGAAAGGCGTAAACTAATGGGTTCATAGCGCTGTTGCAATACTGCAACCATTTTGCAAAGATAAGGAAAGCCGTGATTTTCTGGATAGGCAAGCACTGCGTGCAAAATGCGGAGATTGTACTCATTACAAAGAATGACAACCACGAAACGAGAAACAAGGCCGTGACAAATGTCAGCGTGAGGGCTGTGCGTCTTTGTTTGTTTATGTTCTTATGTAATTTGGTGCTTTCTTCCACGTTTTGTATTGTTGGGAGATTTGCAATGAGCGCGCGAGCCACTTTAAAAATGGAATAGTTGACAACGCTGATGAGAATTCCTGGCCCAACATAACCAACGAGCAGGAGAAATGGCGTGTAAATTCTGTGCGGGTTGCTACTCGTGGATTCGTCCAGAGCAGGTCGAATAGCTGCTATGGCAAAAGCTGTCATCCACACGCCGCAGATAGCCAAAGAGTAATGCAGTGTAGAGAGTGTCTCATGAACAAACGGTCGCGAAATGGCCAGCCAGCGCTCCAGACTTACGCTTGTCAAATGAAAAATGGAAGCCAGCGCACTGAAAATGTCAAAAGATAAGAAAAATGTGTTCAATGGACCTCTCTGGACGTTTTTTAGGCTGATGTACATATATAGAGGCAAAGAAACACATCCCACCAGTAGATCAGAGATAGCTAAGCTGACGAGAAAAGTGTAGGTGCCGGTTCGAAGCCTGAAGTTTGAAAAAAACGCCGCAACTACGAACGAATTTCCAGTTAAGATGACAAACATGAGGGCCAGACAAAACACTATCTGGAAAGCTGTGCTCAAAGATAGTTCAGTGGCCATTTCTTTGAATATGTCTGTTCCCTTTAAGTTCAAGTACCTCTCAGGTCGGAAAGGACATAGATGATGAAATTTGTCACGAAAATCCCTGATGTCAGCCGGTGGTCCAAAAATTGAGAGATCCTTCTTGAGTCCGTGTTGTATATGAAATCCTGGTGTCGTGATGGTAGTGAGTCTACGAAGCCGTTTTTTTTTTTCTGTGAATCGCGACTGAAGAAGACTGCTAGAAAAAACTCAACAACAACTTTGTCATCTGTAAACAGAGACTATGTTGCACAAATTAGGCGTCTCTACTCTAAATGGACGGCAAAACTACAATGATCTTTTCACACTGTAACAATGAGAAGAAGGTGCTCTCTCTCTTCTTGCGAGAGGAACTAACGTTCAGTTTCCAACAATATTGAAAAAGTGAAAGCGTATCCCCACTTGTCCGTTTATCTACCCCTCGAAGGTGTCTTCGCCTTTCAACGATTGATAAATAAGCCGAACGAAATTGACTTCAGGGCTTTGTTTTCCCAAAGGCAAGCGGAAGCCAATTCAATATACAAAGGATGAAGATTGTCCCAGTTTTAATCAATTCAAGATTCACGTGCGTACACAGCTGTCCGAGTTTTAGATAAAGCTATAGAAATGCAAATTACTCTGAAAACCTTTTATTCTTCACTTACCATTTATTTAAACGCAGCTATTAACACGATCTCATTTTTGTCGCTAGCTTAACTATTTGAAAGAGGTCTTTTTCCCCAAACATGACATAAATGAACGCTAGTTTTCCAGAAGCGCAAAAGATATGCTGTAGTTATTTCAAAAGTTGCGCGATACATCATGAACGTGCACAAGACTCTGCCAGCTTGAATTGACACTTCACGATTCATTCTTTGCTAGGTGCTGACAAAACCCATCTTAAATTTGACGACAATTCTTAGTTTCCGGTCTTCAAGAGAAATATTAAAGTATTTCAATGATGGAAATTCTTTTATACAAGTTTTACTGTGTAGCAATTTTTTTGGATAAAAAACTATAGCTAATAATTTAATAGCGTGTGGTTCCGGCCTAAATTATACTAAAAGAAATTTACGGAACAATATTAAAATTTTCTCCAAACCACCTTCGCATTTCAAATATGTCAACAATAGCCAAGATTTGTGTATTATTTTAAAGCCTCAAATACATACAGCAAAACCCAATCTTTTTCATCGTAGGTTGAATGAACAAATCCGGCATTAAAATGATATATTAAACAGTTAAATACGGTACGCTTATTATATCGCTGAAAAACTTGTCAACAGCTAAATGAAACCTGAAAATTTGATAACGTCGCTTTCACCATTAAAATTATATATGGTGGGAAACAAAGGAAATGACCGATTTAATACTTGAATTCGTTAATTATATTGCATCTTAAAGCCAATTATCTTTGAAGTTGTTTGTTTAATGCGAGGAAATAATTTCCTCTAACGTGTCTGACAACAATCAAGATTTTCATTAAAATGTGTAGGAGGGCAAACGAACATTTTTGCAATCTTCAGTTGATTGGATTCAACAAATGAGGTTTGAATTGCTAACATTAAACATTTAATTCTACGTGGGACCCAAAATCGTTAACAACGGTATTTAAGAGATTTGAACAATGGCATTAAGCATTTTTGAAGTTTGGTTATAAAATTGATTAATAAAACTCGATGCACTTTTGAGTCTAAACGCCTTAAAGCGGGCTGTCTAATGTTCGATAATTTGCAACTTGGCCACTTAAGTGTCGGTTTCAACCTGATTTCAGTGCGATTATCTAAACCACTCCAATCCAAATTACACGAGACACGGTAATGGCGACAAATTAGACAGTTCCTCAGTGTCTGACGGATGGTCGATCGTCCTTTGATCAACCAGAATCTCTGTCGCAAAACTGACAAAGTGTGTTCAACTCCAGCACGAGGTTCAACTTTTTCTTTAATACTGGGCCAGATAACTTGATCAAGCTAGCAAATCACAGGCTAGAAGTCACATCTTTTCAAATGGTTTTTGCTGTTGCCATTTGTTGTTTTTTAATTTTGTTTTGTTTTGTTTTTTTGTTTCTTTTGTCCATATGGTGTAAAAGATCGGCGCATTCAGAAATCGCACACCTCCTTCGATTCTTGAAAATCTTTGTTGACTGATCCTCCCATGTCCCATTTAGATACCTGGCATATTTTTACCAAATTTTCTATAACCACCATTATTAATACAAAGAATGCATCGGATAATTGCGAAAAATGAAGTCTCTGTGGTGCGGAGCTCGCTTGTGCGAATTCTAATTTCTTTTCTTTTTCTGTACGTTGTTCTAGCTTCCCCTTCATACCAGGAGAAGTAGAAATACCCCTATTTGCTTCAAGTACTATAAACCAGAGTTGAACACCGAATTGGTAAGCCTCTTAAGGGGGAGTTAAGGTTTAGGGTGTAGTGAGACCATCGAAAACCCGGGTGAATATATTCTTGATTCTACACATCATAAGAATACGATAATATTACACAATGGGGTATTTTATACCCTAAGCTATTACAAACTGAGATGGAGGATTTTCAGCAAGTAGACAATTATAATCCATGCAATTTATCCATTGATTTCATAATTTCTAAGATAAACGTTTCCACCAAAACGTGGATTATCACCACGTTTAAACAATAAAAATAAAAATATTCTAATTTCAAACGTGCGCGTCATGGTCCCAGACTGCATCTTAATGAAAAGGAATACTCTCTCTGGTTTCCATCATCTGAACTTTGCAATACGAACCGCTATACACTCCTTTTTTTATAAAAATATAAGGATATTGATTTCCCGGCCGAGGCTGAATATTCTTATTTTTCGGCCGATTTTAGGCTGAAAATGTTCTTGTGAATATTCTTAGGTTATAGCGTATAACATCAGTTTTCGAATCTATTTAGTGTCTGGATGATCTTAAGATATGACGCACATAGCTTGCAGAAAATGTTGTCAGCATCGAACATACGGCTTGCGCTGTTTTTGTTGGTTTTTAGCTAATTTTGCCGTTTAGGGAAGGAAAATTTTATACGGTTTGGCTGAAAACATAGTTGAATTGTATTTTACAAATTATATTCTTTTCAAAATCTCAGCCTCAGGTTTAATCTTAAAATATTCTTAAAATTTCGTAAATTTCAGCCTCGATATTCGTATAAAATACATTCTTATAAAGTGTAAAACAGTCCGAAGATCTTGATGCCGGAGCACTGAAGTCTCAATCATCAATTAAATATATTATTTTAGGCTGTTTAATATATTTCAACCTTTTCTCAGCTATCAGTAACAGTTAAAAATGTGTCATTTCTCATCTGTTCACAAGCTATGTTTGCCAGTTTGCCTTATGAAAACATTGACTGATTAAGGAAAAGAAAACGTTCGTTTGATAGGTAGAAATCTTTGTCACTAATATCTATCTGATCAGTTGTTTCAACTTCTGTGTGAATGACCCGCAGATGCTTAAGAGTGCCTGCCTGTAAAAATCAGACAAATTCTCAATTTCGCGGCCAGGGTCGAAAATTCGATTTCGCTCATATTCCTATGGTAGATAGGCTAGGGCATGTCAAAAACTACTGGATAGTTTTTTTGGCAAAATATCCGTTTATTTCGATGAAATATGCAAATTAACAAATTCCGTTAAAATCGTCATTTGATGCACCATTTTCTTAGACAAGTTTGAGAGCCTCGCATGCAAAACCACATCATTCTTCCGTCTTTAAAACACTCAAATATTGTTCTGCAATGTTTAAATGTGTACTGGGTTGATTTTAGGGAATGTTGCGGTTTTTGTTGGCTGCAAAATAATTAAATTTCGAAAACATGTATTTTATTCACTTAAAAGTATTTCGTACAAATAATTGATTTTCATCATGTGCGAAACCTTCAAATGGATTAAGCTTCTGGTGGTTGAATAGCAGAAGGATGGTCTACGGATTCCTGTAAAAATTTCTTTGGGCAAATGATTGTGAGCGACGCGAGAGCTTTTCAAAGTACATTAAAAATGCAGATATTTGACCATCCTCGTCAAATTTCAATTTACGGGTTAGACATATATTTTAGCACGCGCCACATGTCTTGAGCTATATTAAGTTGAAATAGACACAGAGCTAATAATTTCGAAATGTTCTAACCTTATTTGCTGTAAAAGGCAGGTCCAAAAGCCGATATGACGTGTTTCTGCCACCATTCGTCGCACGTAAAGCAGAAGTTTGCTTTTGTTTACACAACGTCCGATGTACATCGCCAACTGTCAACTTATTTAATGGTCGAATACCATGAATCTATGACCCCCTTTCGACACATATGATCACCACTGCATCTTAGTCAAAAACGGCTGAGTGATTTGTAGATAGTTGTTTGCTTTGCACTACACCAAAATATTACGTTTGATCATAGTTTGATCTATTGCTGCTTGAATCCTTGCTTGCAGCGGTTCCTTGTTTGTTCGTCACGCAATGCTGTCATCCCATTTTAGGGGGTAGGGGTAGGACAATTTCTATCCTAACATATAAGGTTTCGTAAGGCTTGGAACCACAGGGAGCACACAATCTTGTTGAGTAGGAAGAGATTAAATTAAGCAATGAAAAGAATGAATAGTTAACCATTGCCCGTGTTGTCATCTTTTACTAGACCACCGCTACCTACATGCCCTGCGTAATACTGTAGCGCTAAACTCGTACCTAGGTCTTTTCGCGCTGTGTAATTATTTCTGGTTTACATATAATACAGTGGGCTACCCTCGAGAAAATGGGAGGTGGCCGCTTAATAGGGGTTGGCCGCTTAATAGAGGTTGGTGTACCTTGAATATTTTTTCACTATCGGGTTCTAAATTTAGCTAAATTTCTTAGTAAACATGAAATCAATTCAAGACAATCATGGCAGACGTCATCCTCGAAGACCCAGGGGCAGTTAGTGGGGGGAGGGAAAAAGTCTAAACAGGTCTTCGCCCGAACTTTTTTCTCACCTGTTTAGACTTTTTCCCGCTCCCACTAACTGCCCCTGGGTCTCCGAGGATGACGTCTATAATGATTGTCTTGAATTGACTCCATGTTCACTAAGAAATTTATAACCCGATAGTGAAAAAATACTCAAGGTACACCAACCTTTATTAAGCGGCCACCTCCCATTCCTCCGAGGGTAGCGCACTGTATTATATGTAAACCAAAAATAATTGCACGGCGCAAAAAGACCTACAATCCCAGACAAAAGAGTTAGGACACGAAGCAAGTTCTCTCCCCCCACTTTCAATGTTGATAATCAGGTAATTTTTCCCCTTTTCGTTGGAAACAAACGCGATATTCTCCAACATTGATTAGGGAGGAAGGGGGGTACGTGATACAGCTCAAGTATCCCTACTACTTTTGGCCGGAATTGTAGGTACGAGTTTAGCGTTACAGTATTTAAGCAGGGTGTGTAGGTAGTGGTGGTCTAGTAAAAGATGACAACACGGGCAATGGTTAACTATTCATTCTTTTCATTGCATAATTTAATCTCTTCCTTCTCAACAAGATTGTGTGCTCCCTGTGGTTCCAAGCCTTACGAAACCTTACGTATTAGGAAAGAAATTGTCCTACCCCTACCCCCTAAAATGGGATGACAGCATTGCGTGAAGAACAAAAGAGGAACCGCTGCAAGCAAGGATTCAATCAGCAATAGATCAAACCATGATCAAACGTAATAATTTGGTGTAGTGCAAAGCAAGCAACTATCTACAAATCACTTATCCGTTTTTGACCTAGATGCAGTGGTGATCATATGTGTCGAAAGAGGGTCATAGATTCATGGTATTCGACCATTAAATAAGTCGACAGTTGGCGATGTACATCGGACGTTGTGTAAGCAAAAGCAAACTTCTGCTTTACGTGCGACGAATGGTGACAGAAACACGTCATATCGGCTTTTGGACCTGCCTTTTACAACAAATAAGGTTAGAACATTTCGAAATTATTAGCTCTGTGTCTATTTCAACTTAATATAGCTCAAGACATGTGGCGCGTGCTAAAATATATATCTAACCCGTAAATTGAAATTTGGCGACGGATGGTCAAATATCTCCATTTTTAATGTACTTTGAAAAGCTCTCGCGTCGCTCACAATCATTTGCCCAGAGAAATTTTTACAGGAATCTGTAGACCATCCTTCTGCTATTCAACCACCAGAAGCTTAATCCATATGAAGGTTTCGCACATGATGAAAATCAATTATTTGTACGAAATACTTTTAAGTGAATAAAATACATGTCTCCGAAATATAATTATTTTGCAGCCAACAAAAACCGCAACATTCCCTAAAATCAACCCAGTACACATTTAAACATTGCAGAAAAATATTTGAGTGTTTTAAAGACGGAAGAATGATGTGGTTTTGCATGCGAGGCTCTCAAACTTGTTTAATAAAATGGTGCGTCAAATGACGATTTTAACGGAATTTGTTAATTTGCATATTTCTTTGAAATAAACGGATATTTTGCCAAATAAGCTATCCAGTAGTTTTTGTCATGCTCTAGCCTATCTACCGTAGAAATATGAGCGAAATCGAATTTTCGACCCTTGCCGAGTTATTTTCCATATTTATGGACAGGGACTCTTAAATGTGTTCAACATAAGGAAGCTGAAGACTGAACGGAAGACGGCAACGATAAGGACGACGCCTGAAAAAATTGGATATACATTTCACCTTGTCAGTACGCTGAGCGGTCTAAAACCCTACTCAAACTAAAGATGTAACGCTAGCAATCAATACCAAAAAAAAATACAAAAAATTAGACGTCGTGGCTTACGTTCTCCAAAATACGCGGCTTGGCCATGTTACGCCCACGGTTTTTGTTTTGCAGAGGACGTTTGCAAAATGTACAAAGATTTAAAACGCGCGTTCGTAGCCATTGAGCAGACTGTTTGCTTTTTTTTGTTTGTTTTTTGTTTGTTTTCTTTTTGTTTGTTTTGTTGTTTTTGTTTTTGTTGTTTTGTTTTTTTGCTGTTGTTGTTATTGTTTTGTTTTCATCAAAAACTGATTGTAAAATAGGTCCAGGGAACGCGGATACCGTTTTAAAGTGGCAAGGCTAAAAATCTAGCCAAGACACACAAGCTTTAAGAGTTACTATTTCCGCCATTTACAATACATTTGCGCGCCATTATCCATGTCATCTGGAGCCCTTAAAAAGTCAACCCAAGCAAAAACGTGCTAGGGCTATGGCTATAGCTTACCGCTCATTTCCCGTCCTCCACCCAACGATTGCTTTCCTTCGCTCACTTTCGCGAGTTACTTTCCCGAAAGGGCAGAATCGAGTCCAGTTGTAAAGAAAAATTTGAAAAAAAACTTTCATTGGTCGTTAACGTGAAAATGCTGTACCCCCTTGTTTTCTTCAACATGCTACATCAGAGGAAAATTAGACTTTATCAAAGGCAGAAACATTCACCAACAAAAATGGAGCAAGAAACTCAATATAAATTGCCAAATCAATTTTATATGACTTATATAGCGTCCATGCTAATTAAAAAAGCAGTATTTTTGCAGGCATTAAAATAATGCTCGCGTTTATATTTATTTATTTATTTATTTATTTATTTATTATTCCTTATTATTATTTTTTATGCTATGTTTAAGTTCAATCTTTAAAGGATTTCTACGGAAAATAGATTAAATGAAATTTACAAAATTAAATAAAATCCTTAACATTTAAATCTAAAGAAGCCGTTTATAGACATGTCTGCCAAACAAAAATAAACTACATGTTCAATTTTGAAAGTGCGTCATAAAATAAAGAAGTCCTTTAAAACTTGCATGACTGAATGACATCTTGAGACACAGCGTCTGATTTTTGATAGAAATGTCGCGATAACAAGCCGAAACATTAAACCATTATCAGGAAGGTCGGGATGTTTTGTCAGTAAAAATTGTGATGGGTTTGAGTACACTCTTTCCCTTTTATAAGAATACATATTATAAGAACATCGAGGCTGAAATTTACTAAATTTAATGAGAACATTTTAAGAATAAACCCAAGGCTGAAATTTTGAAAAATTTTGAGTGTTGAAAAAATACAATACAATTACATGTTTGTTACTAAACCGTATATGATTCTTCCTTTCTTTAAACGGCAAAAATAGCCATTTGAAAAGCAGCAAATAAACAGCACTAGCCGTAAGCTCGATGCTAATAACATTTCTGCAAGAAGTTATGTGCGTCGTATCAGGCTTTCATGCTGCAGGTTGGCTCTAAAATTACTTTAACACCATCCAGACACCAAATACATTCGAAAACAGAAATGTCATACGCCATAATCTAAGAATATTTACAATAATATTTTCAGCCTAGAAATGGGCAGAAAAATAAGAACATTGAGTTTCGGCCAGAAAAACAGTATTCTTATAAAAAAAAAAAAAAAAGAGTGAATTGCTAGTTGTGACACAAGTGACAATATTTGAAAGATTTTTGTGTCGCGATTTTAGCCACGACGCCAAAAACGATATCGGAGGGCGATCTTAAACAGAAATGTGATCGACAGGAAACTACGTTATGCCTCGATCAAGATTAGAAGCATTAAACCGATCGAAAGTTGGCCCGTGTATGCGAGCGCATTAAAAGTACTGTACGTCAGCGGTGGATGAGAACTCGGACAGAAACCTTTCCCACCCTCCATAGATAAGCAAGGAAAATATCATAAAACCAAACCCTTTATTAGTTTTAGTATGTTTATAGTCTGAGAAACAAGCTTTATGGTCATTTTTTGTCTTTTTATCTTTACAATATAAATGCAGCCCAAGCGACGCCCCTTCTCATTACAAATTTAAACCACAAATACACTCAACTTACGCCGTTCGAAAGTACACATGAATAATAACTTCCTGACAACGAGAAAAAGTTTCATCTTACTGTTATTGATTTTGTTTCAACGTCAAGGAACTGTACACCGGAAACTCGTCTGTATGTAGACTAACAATCGTTTATAATTTCAGAAGCACCGTCTCGTGGGCAGTTTTTAACTGCTTACAAGTCTCTTCAGATGGAGCAGGTGAACAAGAAGACTTCTTCACCCAACAGTACAATCAACATGAACAACTCAACTGATGAATCGCATCCCAATTTTATTCCACTGCGTGCCATCTTAGCACCCTCCATCCTTCTTGCTGTTGTCATATTATTTGGCAATTCTCTGGTCGTTTTATCTTACAAGATCAACAACAGACTGAGAACTCGAACTAACGCCTTTCTCGTCAGTTTGGCCATCTCGGATTTCCTGGTTGGCGGTATCTCTCTGCCCATGTGGATCTACATTATCTTAACAGAGTTCAACGAGTCGCACACTTTTAAAACAGTTTTCAGAATTTTTGACGTCTTCACAGCCCTCGCATCCATTTACCACTTGACCGCCATCAGTATCGAACGTTACATTGCTGTTTCACGGCCGTTTTATTACAAACGCTTGACTTCGTTCTTTCAACGAGCCATGATAGCTTCCGCCTGGATTCTCGCTGGTGTTCTAGCTTCACTGTCTTGTATCACCACCACTACCACCCCCTTGACCAGCCGAGTCTACTCCACGGTCTTGCTCATCGGCGGGTTCACTGTCCCCGTCGCCATAACAGCGTTCATGTACATCGGCGTCTTTTCAGTGGCGCGGTCTCTGCTCCAACGCAATCCACCCCGCACTTTGAGCCAGCAGAGCGCGAAGAGCCTAAAGTACTACTATCAGGGGGAGAGAAAGGTCGCTATCACTGTGGCGCTCATCACAGGCTTATTCCTCGTTGCTTGGGTGCCGTTTTTTACGGTGTCGGTTACAGCAGCATACTGCTACCATTGCCTTCCTTCGTCACTAGACTCCCTGAGAGGTCTCGTTATCATCGTAAAGAGCGTGCATTACCTAAACAGCGCAGTCAACCCACTTGTGTATGCGCGTCGTGACCGTGAAATGAAAAGGACTTTTATACAACTGTTGGGGTTGAAGCGTGTTTTCTGTCGTTTTAACAGAGAGGAGGAAACTCCGTGGGGATTTCCACTCAGGCCTAGATACTGATATCAGTGTGTTATTATTTGCAACAATTGAAACCTTGAAGGTGAATTAATCAACATGACACGAGCATGACACGTCCCACGCTCGTGTCATATTGATTAATTCACCTTCACATTTCATTACCGAGCTTAAAATTCACCATCTTTATTAATTTATCACTACTCACGATGACTTCGATAGCGATGATCCTAGCAGTATGCAGGACACCTGTCATATATGAACTCAGTTAAATGACCTTGCTCTCCAGTAGTTCTCGTAGCTCAGTGGATAGAGCGCCCGCCCGGTGTTCGGGAGGTCATGGGTTCGATTCCTGTCAGGAACTCAGAATTTTTCTTTGTCCCACGCTCGTGTCACGTTGATTAATTCACCTTCACATTTCATTACCGAGCTTAAAATTCACCATCTTTGTTAATTTATCAATTGAAACCTTAGCCCTTAAAGGTGATTTCCAGTCCGTTCCGCGCAGTCTAATCTCACTCGATAGAATGCGAATCGATGTGAATCGATGTTATTCGTTACGATCCACATACCTTATCTTTAAGGCCTTCCAAATTCTTTTTCCAACAGCTTCATTGATTTTTACAGCTTCGAAGTTGTCTCATCAAGTGATATGAGAAAGAACGAAGCATAAAGATTCGACCGCTTTGAATCCATAAATTAATGGCGGTTGTTTTGAAACTTTACTTCATGTAAGTAGGTGCGAAATGTTTACATTTTGTGATGTCTTTCATGAAACAAAACAAAAAATGCAAACAAACTCTCGAGAGCGTGCAGTACGGACTAGAAATCATCAATAATAGAAGAAATGAGTAACGCTTAGTAACCTCGCTGAAAGACCATCAGGCGAAACAGTGCGGCACCTTATGCTACCGTGACGAAGTTAATAATAAATAAAATAAGAGAAAACGTGACATTTCAAATTGAGCTTTGAAGATCAGTTTGTTTTTAATGCAATAATTTCCGTGGCATAAAGCGACCAGCTCAACCTTTACACTTCTCATGAATGGGGTACCAATATATTTTGTTCCGAAGTTTGCCCTAAGACTATTATGGTTGGCGTTTATACGTCTTGGTGGAGAGACACTAACAGCCGCAGGTTCACAACTAACATGAGGTAATTTAATCCTGCAACAGGCAGGTGTTTTTTTTTCCTTTCCTTATCCGGTTAAACATAGGCAAGCCCCGTAATGGACCCATTTTTTTTTTCAATCTAAATTGGGATGATGTTAGTGGCCGAGTGCAATCCTTAAAATATGAAACCAAATTGTGAAAAGAAGTTTCGGAAACGACAAACAACCAAATAAGTGACCCTAGGAAAGCTGTGATAAGATTTCACCCAGGCATGAGAAAATCCCTAAAATAGCCACCTTCCAAAAAATAACTACTCTTGGAAACATTCCCAACTAGAACGTAACTTGACTTTTCTTTATGTGCCTGAACGAGAGCCAAGAAAATGCGCCAAAGAATATTCTGTCCTGCATTTTTGGATAACACTAGCTCTCTCAGACTTACTAAGGACAGTGATGTTGTTCAGATGCCTGATCTTTTTTTTTTTTTCAGATACCTCAATTTCAGATACCACAATTGTATTTTTATTACATACGATCTTTCAATAATATACATTATAAACAATATTGCTTTGCTTAACTACAAAATGATATTCTACAACTGTAAAACTAATAAAATAGCTCACTATAAATAAAATAAAAATTAACAGCATGTAGGTGAAAACCGTATAAGCTAAAAATCTATTTGTTTATTTATTTATTTATTTATTTATTTATTTATTTATTTTGAGGCAACAAGTATTTCCTGAGGGATCCATGAAGGATCGATATATGTGGAGCAAGCAATTCGACTCCACTTTGTTTGATTATTTGCTGCTATGGAAAGGTTTTTATAAGACCTGGGGACCTTTTGCTTGCTACTGGCTTGGTCGAGAACTTGCTTCGCATTCAAGTTTTAGTATCTTTGTATAGAAGAATTCAGTTTTAGTTCCTTATCTCACTGTTCATTATTTTAAATTGTACTTGTTTTGTTTTATCACACAACGGTTTGAATATCTTTACATCTGCTGAAGAATACACGGTCCAATTCAGGTAGGCCTCAGAGGAAATCCCCAAGGAGCATGCTCCTCAGCCCTAATATGGAAGATACCACGATCTAGTCTTAGCAGCGTTATAAATGTCCTTCTTATTTCACGGTTACGATGCGCATACACAAGTGGGTTGACTGCGCTGTTTAGGTAATGTACACTCTTTACGATGACAACGAGACCTATGAGGGTGTCTGGTGACGAAGGAAGGCAATGGTAGCAGTATGCTGCTGTAACCGACACCGTAAAAAACGGCACCCAAGCAAGGAGGAATAAGCCTGTTATGAGCGCTACAGTGATAGCGACCTTTCTCTCCCCCTGATAGTACTCCTTTAGGCTCTTCGCGCTCTGCTGGCTCAAAGTGCGGGGTGGATTGCGTTGGAGCAGAGACCGCGCCACTGAAAAGACGCCGATGTACATGAACGCTGTTATGGCGACGGGGACAGTGAACCCGCCGATGAACAAGACCGTGGAGTAGACTCGGCTGGTCAAGGGGGTGGTAGTGGTGACGGAAGACAGTGAAGCTAGAACGCCAGCGAGAATCCAGGCGGAAGCTATCATGGCTCGGTGAAAGAACGAAGACAAGCGTTTGTAATAAAACGGCCGTGAAACAGCAATGTAACGTTCGACACTGATGGCGGTCAAGTGGTAAATGGATGCGAGGGCTGTGAAGACGTCAAAAATTCTGAAAACTGTTTTAAAAGTGTGCGACTCGTTGAACTCTGTTAAGATAATGTAGATCCACATGGGCAGAGAGATACCGCCAACCAGGAAATCCGAGATGGCCAAACTGACGAGAAAGGCGTTAGTTCGAGTTCTCAGTCTGTAGTTGATCTTGTAAGATAAAACAACCAAAGAATTGCCAAATAATATGACAACAGCAAGAAGGATGGAAGGTGCTAAGATGGCGTACAGTGGAATAAAATTGGAATGCAATTCGTCAGTCGAGTTTTTCAGCCTGCTTGTGTTGCTCGGTAAAGCCGCCATCATCTTAGCATACCTTGAAAAGAAAAACGTAGAAAAAATACAGTGCTTCCGAAATTATACACGATTGTTTTCATTTTACAGTTACTTACGGACGAGTTTTGGGGTTAGAGTAATTTCTCGGACAGAATCCTGAAACGAAGTAAATAACTGCTCAGCAACTTAAAACGTTTCAGACGTCTTGCTCACTGTCATTTAGTTTTATCATTTACTCTCTGTTATAAAGCGCACTGTACTTGAACCAATCAAGTTTACATTACACAAGCGTCATCGTCTAAGTTGATGGCGTCAAAGCTAGATTGCGGCTTTGACGATTACAAATAATGAACTTTGTACGACTTTACGTACATCAAAGGTGGTGGGTGAGAGTCCTGCAGGGGGGGTTACTCTCTCATATGGGCTCTGTAGGTATATGCGGTCCCAAAGGGATGTTTTCGTAGCCTTATTGGTCAGAAATGGGTTATAGATTTTGTCCGTTTTCGTCTCAAATAGGGTATGGTTTTGGCACTCTAGCCTTGAATTGGGTATGTTTTCCCAGAAGAAGCTATCTTTTCATCGTTATCGATGAAGCCATCAACAAAAGTCCTTCACAGTGTCTTTAAAATTGGTCTGAAATAGGGAGCTAATTATAAGACAGGTCTGAAGCAGAGTATTGGTTTAAGGGTCAGGTCTTAAATAGGGTATCGAATTTTCGTTCAGGTCATGTAAAGGTAGGGAAAATCGCAGATTTTGTTCTTAAATATGGTAACGCTTTTGGGAAGCGGGCCGCACACCCCTACCCAATTTTTCCCGGAGTAGCCCCCCCCCCCCGGGGTGAGAGTCCGGGCTGTCAGGAATAGAACACTCATTTGCCTCGTCGTCGTAGCTTAATTAATTATCTACAGTTCATGTTGGCAGAGGACTATTTACAATAAGTATTATGAACAATACCTTTCAGCTGAGTGCAACTATCTACATCCGTAATGCGTAGGAAATCTTGTCAGTGTTTTGTTTCTGATGACCAAGGGAAAAAAACATATGAAGTAGCATAAACTGATCGTCGATGACTACCAAACAATAGCTAGTGTATGAATTATGAGTTTACGATTAATCACCAATTCAAAACTGCCATGAGTCATTGAGGTTTTTGTCTCCACTTCAAGATTTATATATTACCGTTTGCTATTTGAAACGCAATAGCATCCTCGGTCTGTGAATAGACTAATAACAAATATTTCTTAGAAAATGAAGACGCGCAACAAAACTGAGAAACTTTATGGCGCTTAAAAACAACTGAATACAAAATGGTTTATTAATGTTAACAGCGATTCAAATCGTTTAACAAGCAAGATCGTTAAAAAGGCGTCCTTTTTAAGTAAAATAAATTACAATTTATACCCGGTTATTTCTGTTGTTATTACGCCATTACCTTAAAACATTCCGACTTAAATTCGTCGTTTATTTCTTTTCCCAACAAAGATTAAGTCGTTTTCGGGCAATTTTATACGACGTCTGCCAGGTGATATTGAATGCAAATACGCATGTCTACTTCAAAAGAAAATTGACAGATGTTACCGCAAAAACGTCAAATACATAGGGACTTGATAAATTTGGTAACGTCAGAGTGTTTTTACTGCCGTCACTCGCTTGTTATGATGGTTTTCTAGGCTGTAAAAATGGCACTTTTGTAAGATAATTGTTGCCAGGATTGTTGCCGATATGGTCAGCGCTCGCGTATGTTGCAATATTCTAAGGGCAAGTTAGGATTTCAAAAGCGCGTCACTGTTCACGGAAGTTTTAAGATAAATAGAACATTTGAGTGATTGAACAAGAAAGATAGGTATTCGCTCGAGGCTGTAGTCTAATGATTAATATTTGCTGAATTATACCTTTATTTGTTTTCACAAAATTAAATGTTTAAAAACGCCTGTTTCAAGAATCGCCATTTTATCGCTTTATCCGCAACAGTGACATTTTTGCTGTTTCGTTATTTTGTTAACTTTGGTTATCTTCCCTTCCCTCCACCCCTATCCACCTGCGTATGTTCTACCAAGGCCATTCCCCAAAGTTCCATGTAGTTTAAACAGACCCAGTCGGTTGTTTTAGTAAAAGGGAGCAGCGTGTGTAGCGCTCCCTCTGGAGGAAACTAGCTCAGCGAGCGAGGTTCTCTGATTCAACTATTTATTATTTAGCTCTTATTAACCAAGCAGGAGGACTGTATGGGAGAATCTTGACCGAGGTCGTGAGTACAGACCGAACGCAGTGAGGTCTGCAAACACGACCCAGGTCAAGATTCTCCCATACAGACCTTCTGCTCGGTTAATAATTAGATGTTTATTGCATGGCAAACAAGAAAAGTTTAATTCGTTTAATGAAAATGGTTTGTACTAGCTGAAATTTTGCTTGCGAACGGCGATGAGCTGAACTTAAATCTGCCAAAGTTTGTCCGTCCTCTTTAATTTTTTTTCTCATCAGGCTTTCTGACACTTCGATGGGTAAATATTGTAAGAAGAAAGTAGTCAATATTTTTGTATTTTAGTTTGCAACTTTTTCACTGCAAAACATTACCGGTCTAGATGCCGGTTTAGATGGGAAAACCTAGACCGCTTTCAATACCAATTTCAGCCAATCAAATTCGTGAATTCGATAGTTCCCAGTCCATTTGAGACACAGCCATGTAATAAAAACACATCCTACTTCAATCTCGGCTCCTTTCCTCTTCAATTATTTCAAAGGCCAATATCGTTTTTTTTTTTTTTTTTTTTTTTTTCACGCTATTTCTGTCAGCTAACCAAAGTTTTTCACTTGGGTTTAACTTGCACCTAAAATTATTCAATACAGCGAGAGAAACCTAAGTTTAATCAAATAAACACATAGTTAAATCACGACTCAATTCTTAGCTGTTCCACGAAACTGTAAACAACAGGCAACGCCCAAGTTGAGATAAAAATCCTGAACTAAAAATGGATTGATTTATCTAGAGGATACATCAGAACTTGATTTCCTTGAGTTGTTCAGGTAACGCATTTTCTGGAAGTTGTAAAATCAACTAAAAGCACATTTATAACTGTAAATGTCGAAGTATTATTATCAGTAATTGCAGATCACGTTAAAGATCACGATACTTCATAAAGGATTTCCCTAAAACCCAAAACTCATCAAAAGTAACTAGAAGCAAGTAAAATACCTGAATGTACACAAATGGACGCTGCCTATGCCTCAGTCGAGTAGCTACAGAAATATTGTTTCCTTGCAATTGTTACCTAAGATAAATTAACAATTTAAACGGTTTCATCTTTGTGGAAACGACTTGACATGATTGATAAAAATTGAAGTTTCTGGAGGTTTATGGCACTCGTTATCGTAAAATCTCATTTTCGATATTGTCTTATTTTTCACGCAAGTAGCTGCAATTCATTCTGTGACATTTGTCTCGAGAGGATTAACTTGAAACTCTAACAGTCGTGTCCAGTACTCCCTCTCCTGATCAAATGCCTGGCTACTAAGCTACAAACGAACGAACGTTCGAAAGTGTTCTCGTTGTTTTATGTAAAACTCTACTATTGAAAAACTGACAGGAATATAAAAGCACTGGTTGAAAAATACCAGGGAAAGATTAAACGTATGTTTAAGTCGGGAGACACGATGTCCATAAAATTACAGAACTAAAATTATGGGGGAAGGTTTGGTTTCCCTGGGAGAACGTAATTTGGGTCCCGGGGCTGATACCCATATAAAAAGGACCAGGGTGCTTGTCGTACCTTTTAGGGGTTTAAGATCGGTTTTGGTAGCTCTTCGGATGTTCAACGTCAAAAGATCTACAGCGAGAGCTTTTGCGGTGCCTTTTAGGGAAAAAAAATATGACGAGGGATAATGTGTTGTTTTAGAATTGGTACCTCTTAGGCCCCGTCCAAACGCCGCTCCACTCATTTGCCGAACCAAACTTGATTAAGTTCGACTTTAGAGCGACTTTGAAGCGACGGCTGGTTCAGACGGCGTACTTGCGTCGAGCTTAATTCGGCAAGCCGGTGGTAACAATTTTCGACGAGAAAATATGCGTTCTGAATACACGAACTCTGTCCAGATAGAAAAGGTGTGACTAACGTTTCGCTGTTATCTGCTGTTATAGCAATATTTAGGGAAGCAAATTCCAACTCAAGGTTCAGTGTTTGTATTTAGACAGGTTTTCTCCCGGTTAAATCGACTTGTTCAAGGGAAATCTAATAAGCTGGGCTATTATCACGAAGAAAAAGCACAAATGAATTTGCGCTAAAGAAACTCGCTTATACAGTCCCGTTTCTCGTAAATCGAAGGCATACTGGTATTGAGTATATCTAATTGTCGAGAGTCGAGAGTCGAGGGTAACATGTCGAGGGTCGAGGGTAACTTTAAAAAATATATTAAAATAAAGTGAAAAATAAAAAATAAAAATAAAAATATAGTATATATGAAATAAATTGCTGAAGAAATCAAGACAGAAGTTTCTTTCGCCAACTTTTGTTTTTTTTTAGTTAAGCGTTGCGTGACACGGCCATATGACTTCTTGCTTCGTATAGTCTTGGGCGGTGATACCAAGAGCGCTGCCAGTGTACTGTCACGCAAACGTAAACTCTTATCAGAGGAAACATGCACACTAATTTTCATTTCTCGATATTCACGCTTATTATCCCCATTTAGGACTGTAGAACATAATGATAAACCAGTAACTATCTTTCATGCCTTGTTCTAATACTCGCTAAGCAAACAAAATTAACGTAAACACAGTGAATTGAAATAGGTTATGTGACGTACTAAAGAATAGGGGATTTATCTTAGCCTTCAATGCCTTGCTGTTTGCTCATTGACTACCCAAGATAAAA